>NC_041218.1:88008300-88076578 GCF_002837175.3 Physeter macrocephalus
AGAGAGAGAGAGAGAGAGAGAGAGAGAGAGAGAGAGAGAGAGAGATAAACACAGGTAGGGTCAAGCAGATCACAAATGCTGTTAGGGAACAGCTGAGAGTCATTAGAGGTTTCTGAGCAAAGAAAAGATGAACTCAGCCCTGGGCTCTGGGAGGAAGCCCTGGCAGTCCTGTCCAGGTAGAGTGGAGGTGGGAGACACTCTGGCAGGTACTGACATCCTCCAGGCGGGAGATAAGGAGACGTGAACACCTGTCATGGTGCCAAGAACTAGTCAGGGACTCTGACTTGAGCACAGGGTAAATATTTGACACATATACATTTTAAAATTGTTGTTCTTATTAACTGAGGGATATATAAACATCTGCAGTGGTGCTCTGGAATTCTCACTCAACAGATATTTATCAGGTGTCAGCCACGTGCCAGGCAGTGTGCAGAGGGCTGAGACTATAATCTTAAACTAGACAGGCACTACCCACCCCACAGAGACCGCACACCTTCCCCAGTTTGCCAAGGATGGTCCTGGCTTTAAAACTGTTGAGTGGGCATCCCAAGAAACCCCTCAGTCCCGGGCAAACCGGGATGGTTCAGCCACCCTAGAGGAAGGGGCACATGGGCCAAGCTGGCATATCTGAGGCCCGACAGCAGCCGGTCACCTGAGGACAGAAGATTTTGAGAACTTGCCTGCAGGAGACTGGAGAGCTGCGGGGTCAGGATCTCACAGGGCCTAACCAGCCTTGGCCAGGACTTGGGCCTCCATGCAACAGTCAGCAGGAGGCCACTGGTGGGTATTCATTGGGCAGGACGACCTGATGTGATGTGGGTTCCCATACAGAACACGGGGCTAGAGGGGAGACCACCTTTATGCTCCCTACTCCCTGCCTCTCTGCCTTCTCCTCCATCCTCTGATGGAGGCTGCAGCCCTCACAGGCTGCCGACACTGAGCTCAGCCTCTCCCAGCTCCTGTCTCAGGCAGCCACCAGCCTTTCGGGAAGGCTCAGGAGGCCCTGCTGGTGTGTTTCAACTCTTCGAAGAGCTTTCCTGGGCAGGTATCTAATCAGTAAACAGGATAACAACTCTTACAGATTCTCTGATCTTTTCTCCATCATCAAGATGTGGATTGAAGATTCATCTTGTGTTTCTATAATTAACCCTCACGGTGCCCGACATATAATAGGCACTCAGTGAAATACTTGCTGAAGGTTGGAAAATTTTTTTTAAAACCGGCCTTATGTCTAAATCCAATACACTTTCCCTTGAATAAAAATGGCTTTCAATATGGTAAGTGGCCCTGACTAGTCAGAGTAGACAGTTTGCAATTTTTCTCAAGTTTGCTGCTATTTTTACAAAATTCTGAAAGAAGGCCTTGATGTTTTTATTTGAACACCACTTGGAATGAAGGCTAGCTTCTGCAACTCAACCAGGCGCTTTATCCAAAATAAACCCAGTAACTATTTCCCCCTTGACTTTCTCCTGTTCCTGCTCAGGCCCAGCTCTGTCCCAAAGCCAGCAGGCCTTGAGAAGACCCAGCTCTGGCTCTTATTTCATGAAGGTAAGGTCAGAACCAGAGAGCAACAGAGACAGGGCAAGCCTTCTTGTTCCAGCCTTCCTTGCTCAGAACCCAGGGAGAGACTTTCCACTAGCATCCTTAGCTGAGTTCTAGCACACTGGGTCCAGCTGGTCAGGGTCCCTCAGATGAACTTGGCCTCCCCACTGTAAATGTTTGCTGGAAGCAGGCAAAAGGCCCCTGCGGGTACGGCCTTGGACTGGCCCAGACTCCCTGACTCTCTGCTCCAACCGCAACTCTTCCCAATACCACACACACACACAGACACCTGTATCCCATCTGACTCCCTGCCCAGGCTCCTGTCACTCGTGTCAAGCAGCCTTTGAGTGACCGCACTTTGGGCTGGACTCCTCCAGCCAACCTCAGCCCTGCAGCCTGTACCAGGGCCCTGATACTCACCCACTGGCCCCTTGCTTAAGGGACTCTACCTGAACTCCCTACATTGACCTCTCAGGATCAAAGACCCTCATGGTCTGCCCTCCACTAACCTTCCTGCCAGATGAAGCAGATCGTTCACAACCCATCCCCAAACACATTTTCACTCTCTGTTTTTAATCAAAGTCAACAAATACAAAACCCAGATTTTTTTTTTTCTTAACCATTGCTATTATCAAGGAGCTAATGGTGTAGGGCCTTGGTAGGTCTTCAAATATAGTTAGGTATAGATATCTTAAAAAACGAAGGAGTTATCTGGAACAGGTACCCACATTAAAGGGGTGGGGCAGCCAGCAATGATTTTGTCCTAAGTTATTCTGCCAAGACACTTTCAAACAGAAGCAGTGAATCGTCTGAACCACTCCCAGAAGACTGACTGCTGTAACAGATATAATCATATATATAACGAATATAATCATACATAAGCCACCTCCAAAGGCTTATTTCTCACTCAGGTAACAGACCAGGAGTTGCTGGTTGAAGAAGGAGATTTTCCTTATTTAGTGATTCAGAGACATGTTCCTTTCATTCTATGGCTCCACCATCCCCTAGAGCCTTGCCTGCTTCTGAAAGAGGGTCTGAGCACAAACAGCACCGCTATCCCCTGGAAGCTTGTTAGAAATGCAAGATCTCAGACCCTGCCCTGGACCTACTGTACCAGCCCGGTGTTTTAAGAAGATCTCCAGATACGGGTGACACCAACACACACAGAAGTTTGAGAAGTCCTGCCCTAGAACCTCAGAGCCCTCTACATCCAGAGAGCCAAAGGGGAAAGAGGGCTTCAGTGAGCATTCCATTGAAGTCCCAGCCTACAAATGGCAGGTCACTCCCATTCCCATTCCACTGGTCATGGGCACACTTGACACAAAGGACTCTGGGAAATGCAGTTCCTGACTGGACAGCTGTCTGGCAGCTCCCACTCCACACTATGAAATTGGGAGGACAGATTTTGGTGGACAAACAGACATTTCTGACTCAGTATTTTTTGTATTTTTTTCCATGAAAAGAAAGAATATTTCCTCCTCTCTCCTAGAAACAGTTTTAGGATAAGGTGACATGGGAATTTTTCCAGCTTCTTTTGAGGTTTTTTTGTGGATTTTTCCCAGATTTATTGAGAAATAACAAATAAAACTGTATATATTTAAAGTGTAAAACATGATGATTTGATATACATACACATTGTGAAATGATTCAAGTTAATGAACACATCCATCACCTCACACTGTTAACTTGTGTGTGTGTGTGTGTGTGTGTGTGTGTGTGCTGAGAACGCTTAAGATCTACTTCCAGCAAATTTCAGGTATACAATTCTATATTATTAACTACAGTCACCGTGCAGCTTCCATTGTGAAGGTGGTCCAGCCTGGGGCTAAATGGATCAATGTATTGGACAAGAAGATGTTCCCATGAACCATCATATCCATGAGAGGCTGTGATCACATGTGGTTTCCATCAACGCTGCTTCCCTCCTCACCCTTAACACAGAGGACATCCCTGAATGACCTTATCTTCGAAACAAATCTGAGGCATCCAACCAGGGATCAGCAAACTTCTTCTGTCAAGTGTCAGATAATAAGTATTTGAGCTATGCTGGCCATTCTGTGTCTGATGCAATCACTCAGCTGTCATTCTAGCATGAAAGCAGCATAGACAAAATGTAAATTAATTCACACTATATAAACAATATGGGAGAACTAATTTATTTTACAAACCTTTACTGAGTATTTATTAAGCTACTTAATGCCTCTGGTCCAGTCAAAATGTAAACTCTGTGAGGGCAGGAATCATTTCTATCTTCTTCCTTACTATAACCCTTGAACATATCACCATAACTGGCACATTTAAATGAACGACAGAATAATTAAATGAATGTCACACATTGGGGAAATTTGCAGATTGGAGGAGGTGTAGCAAATGCTCTGAGGTCCATCCTGGCCAAGGGGCCCATACAGGGTGGCCAGGTAGCACAGGATAAGCATAAGACAAGAGAAAGTCATCAGCTTGGTCATTAATCTTTGGCAACCTGGCCCAGAAGGGCCATCACAGAACACGAAAGCCTCAGGCTTTCACCTTCTTGTCCAATACATCAGACCATTTAGCACCAGAATGAACCATCTTCACAAAGGAAGCTGCATTGGTGACTATAGTAAATAAGACTGTATTATATACTTGAAATTTGCTGGGAGGAGATCTTAAGCATCTTTACCATGCACACCTCCTTAGTGAGCAGGTAGCCAAAGGGCAAAGAAACAATGCTTTGACGGCAAATACCAGGCCCTACCCCAGGCCATGCGCGACATGTGTGCGCAAAGGAGAAACAAGCAGGGCTCTATTAACAGAGTACTTGTCAAGGTGAGAGTCTCAAAATCGAATATGTAGGCCCTGGACAAGAGCAGAAGTCACACTAAAGGGACTGCAAAGAGGAGAAAACTTGGTCAAGGTCAGAAGCAGTAACAAATAACGAGGAAATTCGCACTTAATTATCATAAGCTGTGTGCCCAGCACTTTTACATACACTGTCTAGCTTTATCCTCACAGCAACCTCGTACGTTCATAATATTCTCCCCACTCCTCCAAAATTGCTTCTGTTTGGGTCACACTATCTCATTCCAAGACTTAACTGTAAAGCTACACAGAGCACCTCAACTCCACATGATTAACATTTGGGACTGGATAATTCTTTGTTGTGGGAGGTTGTCCTGTGCATTCGTTATAGGATGTCTAGTAACATCCCTGACCTCCACCCACCAATTATGACAATCAAAATGTCCCCCTACGTTGCCAGATACCCTGGGGTGGGGGGAGGGGGCAGAGGCAGAACTGACCCCGGGAAGAAGCTTGGAGCTACAGTAATCAAGACTGTGAGGTGCCGGCAAATGGCAGACACAGGTCAATGCAACAGAAAAGGGCCCATAAACACATCCATACACAAGCCTCCATGGCAATTCACAGGAGACAGAACAGTCTTCTCAACGGATATATATACGTACCTTGATGCATGCCTCACACTGTGTATAGAATTTAACTCAAAATGGATCATAGGGCTTCCCTGGTGGCGCAGTGGTTGCGAGTCCGCCTGCCGATGCAGGGGACACGGGTTCGCGCCCCGCTCCGGGAGGATCCCACATGCCGCGGAGCGGCTGGGCCCATGAGCCATGGCCGCTGAGCCTGCGCATCCGGAGCCTGTGCCCCGCAACGGGAGAGGCCACAGCAGTGAGAGGCCCGCGTACCGCACAAAAAAAAAAAAAATGGATCATAGACCAAAAAGTGAAACCTAAAAATTTGATAATTGGACTCAAGTAAAAATCGAAAATGTCTGCTATTCAAAAGACACTGTTAAAAAAATGGGAAAAAAGAGAGTCACAGACTGGTAGAAAATATCTGCAAAACAAAAATTTGATAAAGGAGTTGTATCCTAAATATATATATTTTTTAATTCTGAAAATTCAGTAATAAAAGAATCAATTTATAAAAGGCATGAAATATTTATAAAGACATTTCATCAAAGAAGATATACGGAGGCGAATAATTACATTTAAAAAGATGCCCAACATTATTAGTCACTAGGGAAATTCTAATTACAACCACAAGAAGATATCACTACACTCCTACTAAAATGACTACAATTTTAAAAGTGACACGCGTTGATAGTGGGAATGCAAAACGATGCAACCACTTTGGAAAACAGTTTGGCAATTTCTTCTACAGGTAAAATACGCTTGCCATATGACCCTGCAATCCTGCTCTGAGGTACCTAGCCAAGTGAAATGCAAACCTATGTTCACACAAAAACCTGTACGTGAATTTTTATAGTGACTCTATTTCTTATTCACCTAAAACTGGAAACATGCACACACTGAACCACTACTCAGCAATAAAGAAGACCAGGGAATTCCCTGGGCCATCCGTCCAGTGGTTAGGACTCTGCGCTTTCACTGCAGGGGGCACGGGTTTGATCCCTGGTCAGGAAACTAAGATCCCGCATGCTGTGCGGTGTGGCCAAAAAAATACCAAACAAACTACCGTCACACGTGGTAACACAGATGAATGTCAAATACGCTATGCCAGGTGGAGGGATCCAGGCTCAAAAGGCTACACAATGTATAGTTTCATTTGTATGATGCTCTATAGACATAACTCTGAAGACAGAAAACTAAAAGGCCAGAAAAGAGGACAGTGGTGGCCCGAGGCTGTGGATAGGGGAGGTGCTGACCACAAAGGGGCCCAAGTGAACTCTTTGAGTGGTAAAACTGGTCTGTATCTTGACTGTGGTGACAGTCACACGACTCCATGTTTTGTCAAAACTCACAGAACTATGTGGTCGGCTGTCCTTTTCCTCAGGTTCCACATCCGTGAATTCAACCAACCTCGGATTCGGAGGGGGTCGGCGGGGGGAGGGGCGGGGGACTGAGAAAGTTCCAGAAAACAAAACTTGAATTTGCAGCGTCCCAGCAACTACTTACATAGCATTTACATTACATTTACAACTATTTACATAGCATTTCATTGTATTAGGTACTATAAGATATCTAGAGATGGTTTGAAGTATATGAGAGGATTTGCATAGGTGATATATTAAGGGACTGGAGCATCCATGAATTTTGTTCTCTGGAGGGGTGGCGTCCCTGCAGATCCTAAAAAGGATGAATTTTACTGAATGTGAATTGTACTTCAAAAAACTATATATGAATAGGATTTCTGTTTAGACTTTTAGAAAGAAAAGTAATCACTTATGAGCCTGAATAAAATTCTACGACTGTAATTAAATAATACAAGTCAGACTGTCACTCTCCTGCTTATGCTCAGCATCCATCGCCCTCCCTCCACACACCTACCTGACTTCACCTCCTTCCACTCCTCCTTCCTTTCACTCCAGCTACACTGGCTCCCTGTTCTTCCTGAAACACTTTCTCTTTCCTTTGTTCACAATGCTCTTCCTCTTGATATCTGCATGGCTTCCTCCCTCAATTCCCTCAAGGCCTTTGCTCAAACGTCACTTTATCAGAGAGCTCTTTCCTGATCTCTCCCTCTCTCTCTCTCCCAATATTCCTTCTCCACCTTACTCTGCTTTATTTGTCTCCATAGCACTTCTCATGCATTTATTTTTTGTTTATACGCACTAGAATGTAAGCTTCATCTTTATCTGCTTGCATCACTTTGGTCTCCTAGAACAGCTCCTGAAACACAGTAAGTGCTCCATAAACATTTGTTTCTTTGTTTTTGTTTCTTGAAAGAAGCTTTTTTTTGAGGTATAACTGACATATAGTATTATGTTAGTTTCAGGTGTCATAAATACTTGCTAAATGAATGACTGAATAAATGACTGGATGTACTGATGGATGCAGAGACGGAAAGACAAGGGCAGGAAGGGAGGGAGGGGTAGATTAGATGGGGGAGTTGACTGGATATCCTCTCAGAGAATTTGAATACAAAACATGAAATGAGAATGAGCAGCAACGGTAACAGTGAACACTGAGACAAGAGCAGCTGTTTCCCAAAAGGATTAAACACTAAACCAGGAGTCAAAAACACGTGCTTATTTGAAACACTGTTGAGTCTGTCAGCATAGCCGCTAAACATATGTATGATTAATAAATGTATCACAGTCTTCTAACTAGCAACACCCTTCTCTCTGAGGTCTAGCTCCCTGTCTTCCTTACTTCCCTGAGTATCCCTACAATAAACCTCCTTTGACAAAGGTAGCCCACACGTGTCACTCACTCTTCCTTGGAACCTCAAAGACCCTAACCACCACTCATCCCCATACGCTTTCTGGTGGACTCAGGCATGGATGGTTTCCCCTGCTCAGGAAAACAGTGCCCTCTGCATGTCTCCATCGGCAGCAGTCAGAAGAGACTTGATCACGCAGAGTAAAGCCACTCTACTGCCAGCTCAATGCAGTGTGACAACAGAACTGTGTGTGTCCCCAGGAGACCCCTAACACCTCCCTTCTTGCAGCATCAGGACAACCTGCTCCAACTCATCCTGTCCCTTAACCTTGCTTTGGCTGGGCATCCTTTAACCCACTCCTTTTTTTCTGACCCCCTTCCCTGAAACCCTCCCACGGAGCTCATCAGCAAAATCTCCACAACCTTAATTTCTTCTCCGAACTTTCCTGCATCTTTGTGCTCTCACTGGAACCTAGCTTCCCCTTGGGACACTGCTTTCCCTGCAGGCTCTCAAGTGGTGGCTGTTCTCTCTCCTACTTCTCTTGTTCCATGAGGGTGTGTGTCTTTCTTGCATCTCATATCACTTTCAGCACCTCTACATGCTCCTCCATAAAATGTTTAGCCTTAAATCTCATGTCAACTGACTCGATCATTCTTTTCTAATATATGCATTCATTGCTATAAATTTCCCTCTAAGCCCTGCTTTTACTGCATCCCATAATTTTTGATGTTGTAATTTCATTTTCATTTACTTTAAAATATTTTAAAATTTTCTCTTGTGGCTTCATTTTTCACCCATATGTTATTTAGAAGTGTGTTGTTTAATCTCCAAAGATTTTGAGATCTTCCAGCTATCTTTCTGTTACTGATTTCTAGTTTAATTCCATGCGGCCTGAGAACATACTTTGTAAGATTTCTACTCTTTTGAATTTGTTAAGGTATGTTTTATGTCCCAGAATGTGTTCTATTGTCCATGTGAGCATCAAAAGAATGAGTATTCTGCTATTGCGAGATGGAGAATTGTATAAATGTCAATTAGATCCAGCTGATTGACGGTGCTGTTCAATCCAACTGTATCCTTACTGACTTTCTGCTTGCTGGATCTGACCTAGTTTAAATTCCATGGTCAGTCACCATACCCCCTCCCTTGCACCTCGCCCCTCTCTTCTTCTGTGCACTCACTTACCTAAACCACAACCCTGGTTCAATCCAGCTCTCTGCATATATCTTGCCTAGCTCCACATATACTGACTGTGGTCAGTGAAAAACACCCAACCATGCTGATTGGTCTCTCCTTAAATTCATAACCACTAAGGTCAGGTGGGCCTTGTATGCTGTCAAGCAAACAGACTGACATTCCCTGGTCCCATTTCCGGGAGGGGGCCATTCCCATCCCATTCTCATGGATGACTATTTCCTCAAATAGTCATCCTTCTTGTTCCCCCTCAAATCGCTAACACCTCCTTCCTAATCCTCACTCTCAGCAGATGTCCTTGCTTCTTAGCTCAGTGAGAAAGTAGAAATTCCCATCACCGTATCTACACTTGTATATGTGCCCATATACTCTGCCTCCAAGCCTTTTACCATGAATTTCTTGTCTTTGCTACTAGCAAATGTCAACCTGCTCACTTCTGCACTAGATTCCTCTTGCTTATTCATAGACAATTCTCCAGCAATTCTCTTTTCTCCTGCAAGCATCCTTTTGTCCCTCTCTGATCTTTCTCATCAGCACACAGGCTATTTTGTCTCTAAATGGCAGGCATGTTCCTTGGGGATTTGCATTTGCTTTTTCCTCTTGGGAAGATGCTCTTCCCCAAGATAGCCACATGACTCTCTTCCTCTTCTCCTCCCCAGGTCCTTACCCAAATGATACTTCTCAGGGATGCCTTTTCTGGCCACCCTGTCTAAAACTGCAACCCCACTGTGTCTGGATGTACCCTAAGGTGACCCTTAAGGAGCCACACCTAGAATCCCCCTCCCCTTGGGTGAGGGCAGAACTTGTAATTTGCTTCTAACTAATAAAATAGAGCAAAGGTAATGGGATGTCACTTCCTTGATTAGGTTACAGTATATAGCAAGACAATGGGCTGTCACCCCATAATTACATTACATGATATAACACTCCAACTTAGCAGACTAGAGCAAGAGCTTTTCCTTACTGACATGAAGAAGTCAGCTGCCACATTGTGAGAGGGCCAATGGAACTGGGAGGCCTCTAGGATCTCAGAGTGGCCTCCAGTGGAGAGCCATCAAAAAGCCAGGGCGGAGAATTCCCTGGTGGTCTGGTGGTTAGGACTCAGCACTTTCACTGCAGGGGGCATGGGTTCGATCCCTGGTTGGGGAACTAAGATCCCACATGCTGCGAGGCATGGCCAAAAGAAAAAAAAGACCGGGACTCCAGTTATACAACTATAAGGAATTAAATTCTTCCAACAACCTGGAGGAGCTTGCAAGAAGATTATTCTCCAGTTAATTCTCCAAATGAGAATTCAGCACAGCTGGCATTTTGATTGCAGTCTTGTGAGATGCTGGGGAGAGGACCATTTAAGCCATGTCCAGACTCCTGGAACCACAGAAACTGTAAGATAATAAATGTATGGGTTTTTTTTAAAAAAAAAACATCTTTATTGGAGTATAATTGCTTTACAATGGTGTGTTAGTTTCTGCTGTATAACAAAGTGAATCAGCTATACATATACATATATCCCCATATCCCCTCCTTCTTGCGTCTCCCTCCTACCCTCCCTTATCCCACCCCTCTAGGTGGACACAAAGCACCGAGCTGATCTTCCTGTGCTATGCAGCTGCTTCCCACTAGCTACCTATTTTACATCTGGTAGTGTATATATGTCCATGCCACGCTCTCCCTCAAGTCCATTCTCTACATCTGTGTCTTTATTCCTGTCCTGCCCCTAGGTTCTTCAGAACCATTTTTTTTTTTAGATTCCATATATATGTGTTAGCATATGGTATTTGTTTTTCTCTTTCTGACTTACTTCACTCTGTATGACAGAATCTAGGTCCATCCACCTCACTACAAATAACTCAATTTCATTTCTTTTTATGGCTTAGTAATATTCCATTGTATATATGTGCCACGTCTTCTTTATCCATTCATCTGTTGATGGACACCCAGGTTGCCTCCATGTCCCAGCTACTGTAAACAGAGCTGCAATGAACACTGTGGTACATGACTCTTTCTGAATTATGACTGTCTCAGGGTACACGCCCAGCAGTGGGACCACTGGGCCGCATGGCAGTTCCATTTTTAGTTTTTTAAGGAACCTCCATACTGTTCTCCATAGTGGCTGTATCAATTTTCATTGCCACCAACAGTGCAAGAGGGTTCCCTTTTCTCCACACCCTCTCCAGCATTTATTGTTTGTAGATTTTCTGATGGTGCCCATTCTAAGATCTTCCCGGACCGGGGCACAAACCCGTGTCCCCTGCATCGGCAGGCGGACTCTCAACTGCTGCGCCACCAGGGAAGCCCTGTTTGTAGATTTTTTGATGATGGTGTGAGGTGATACCTCACTGTAGTTTTGATTTGCACTTCTCTAATGATTAGTGAAGTTGAGCATTCTTTCATGTGTTTGTTGGCTACCTGTATATCTTCTTTGGAGAAATGTCTATTTAGGTCTTCTGCCCATTTTTGGACTGGGTTGTTTTTTTGATATTGAGCTGCATGAGCTGCTTGTAAATTTTGGAGATTAATCCTTTGTCAGTTGCTTCATTTGCAAATATTTTCTCCCATTCTGAGGGTTGTCTTTTCGTCTTGTTTATGGTTTCCTTTGCTGTGCAAAAGCTTTGAAGTTTCATTAGGTCCCATTTGTTTATTTTTGTTTTTATTTCCATTACTCTAGGAGGTGGATCAAAAAAGATCTTGCTGTGATTTATGTCCATTCTGAGGGTTGCCTTTTGGTCTTGTTTATGGTATCTTTTGCTGTGCAAAAGCTTTTAAGTTTCATTAGGTCCCATTTGTTTATTTTTGTTTTTATTTCCATTTCTCTAGGAGGTGGGTCAAAAAGGATCTTGCTGTGATTTATGTCATAGAGTGTTCTGCCTGTGTTTTCCTCTAAGAGTTTGATAGTGTCTGGCCTTACATTTAGGTCTTTAATCCATTTTGAGTTTGTGTATGGTGTTAGGGAGTGTTCGAATTTCATTCTTTTACATGTAGCTGTCCAGTTTTCCCAGTACCACTTATTGAAGAGGCTGTCTTTTCTCCATTGTATACTCTTGCCTCCTTTATCAAAGACAAGGTGACCATATGTGCATGGGTTTATATCTGGGCTTTCTATCCTGTTCCATTGATCTATATTTCTGTTTTTGTGCCAGTACCATACTGTCTTGAATGTGTGTTGTTTTAACGTGCTAAGTTTGTAGTAACTTGTTATACAGAAAAATAGAAAACAAGTACAGCCCCCAAATGCTCCTTGTTACCTTTTTCTGTTTATTTTATTTTTTTGCCTTAGCACTTACAACCACTGAACATTTTCTGTTTTACTGATTTACCTTTGCTTATAGTCTGTGCTGCCTCCACTCTTGAATACAAGTTTCACTAAGACAGGGATTTTTGCCTGTTTTTCTCCCACCATTATTTTCTCAGTGCCTTGAACAGTCTCACTAAATGTTTGTTGAGTGAATGAATACTGAACAAATGCTAACTCTTGTTACCTGAGCAGAGGAATTCATTAAGCTCACCTATATCTCAGAGAGGTAAGACATGAGAGGCAAGGTTTGTATTGTTTTAAACTTGTTATTATAGAAATGTTCTAGCACTGCTTCAAGAGCCACTGTGATGTGTCCAGGCAACAGCTTCTTACTAGTCTGGCTTATTCCAGAGGTAAATTATACATTCCGACAGCAGCATTCTTCAAGGCCTTTTGACTTGGCTCACATTTAAAAATACATTTCACATTATGTCTCAGTACACCCATATACCTACATAAATAATTGAAACAAAGGTTTCACAAAATAGTACTTATCGTTATCACATGCTCTGATGGTTTCCCGTTCCATTTCACCCTGTTGTATTTCATTTTTTAGAAACTGGAGAAGACCCATTGGTAGGTCCTAGACAAACCCTCCAGGCAATTCTCCAAGAAGACCAATCTTCTCAGCTGTCAAGCATCTCCCAGGTTTAGACTGCTACCGGTTCTTCCTGGAGAGTACGTGAGGGCATCTTCTGTGATGCCTGGGAAGCAGAAGTATTTGTCTTAGCAGATAGGAGAGGTGAGGGACGGGGTCGGCAGTGAGTATGCCTGGACTGGAAGCCACCACCCTCTGGCTGCAGCTGAGCCACAGGAAGAGCCCAGGGCTGACGCTCATCTTCATTAGTTTCATGAGTGTTCATATATTTCAAAGACTCTAAAATATCCAAATACTGTTACAACTAATCTTCAGTCATGGTCATGTCTCAGATGTCAAATGGTCCCTGAGACACTGGCATTTGGTGCTTGAATTTCTTGACTGAAAAGTGTTTTTGAAAACCACTGAAACATTAGCCACCTTTCATGGTTCCAAATGGCATAACTTGTGAAGCTAATGAAAAATTATGGCAAAGCACTTTCCATATAGCATGAACTAATCAGTGAGCCCAGAAAATCCAATGTTGATAAAGTGCCATTAAGTTATGGCACGAAATGCCACCTGTAAATTACACCTGGGTAAATCTGGGTGTAATGTGCCTCTTTTCAAGTAGTTTTCTATTTATTTGAATGTGAAATGAATCCCAAGGATGGCAGATGATAAAGATGCTGCCTCTTCAAAACTGATTTGATTTTAAATGTATTTTGTCCTTTTTTAAAAGCATGTGGTTCAAGAGAAATACTCTCTTTTTTCAATTGCTTAAGTGTTAGCTCGACAGTGCAACCAGAAGGGGGAAAATGTCCCTGACACCTACCCCCACCACTCTGCCTGAGGGATAAGGTGCCAGGGTAAGGAAGGGGAGGTGCTGGAAGACAAAGAAGTCAGAAATCAGGAGTAAATGAAGCTTATCTAGAGTGTTTCTTCTGGGCTCTCCTCTCCTTTTCAGCCCCCATTTCCCTCACCTTCCCTGTGGGCTGTGCCCCTGTTTATTGTGATTCCTTTCCTCTGATCAGATGGCTCATTTCTCTTCCCTTTTGTTTACACTAAAACATTCCTGACCCGTGTATCACTCCTGTAGGATAATATCTGACTTTAATGGATTTCTCTGCTAAGGTAATACTTTTTGTCACCATGAGGAAGCAACAGCCAAATCCACAATGTGGGAAGTTCTGCAGGACAAAAGACCCAGTTTTTCTACCACATGAATAGCAGGGAGGGGGAAGTGGAGATAAGGCGTGTTGGGGAGAGGGAGGAGGAGCTGTTATAACAGACAAGAAACATATGAATCAGATTCAATCTTGTCTCAAAGTAGACAAGAGTTTAATGAATTCCCAATTGCCCATCACCCAGCTCCAATATTTACCAATATTTTGCTCTTTTTGCTTCGATTAGTCACTTCAACAGATGTTTATTTATTCCTCTGTTCTGTGGAGAATTTTAAAACAAGTCCCAGAGTTCATATTATTTCACCCACAAATACTTCAATATGTGTCTCTTATAGAAATACACTTTGGGGCTTCCCTGGTGGCTTAGTGGTTAAGAATCTGCCTGCCATTGCAGGGGACACGGGTTCGAGCCCTGGTCCGGGAAGACCTCACATGCCGCGGAGCAACTAAGCCGTGTGCCACAACTACTGAGCCTGCGCTCTAGAGCCCGCGAGCCACAACTACTGAGCCCGTTTGCCACAACTACTAAAGCCCACGAGCCTAGAGCCCGTGCTCCGCAACAAGAGAAGCCACTGCAATGAGAAGCCAGTGCACTGCAATGATGAGTAGCCCCCGCTCACCACAACTAGAGAAAGCCCGTGCACAGCAACGAAGACCCAACACAGCCAAAAATAAATAAATAAAATAAATTTATTAAAAAAAAAAAAAAAAAGTAATACACTTTGGCAAGAATTTTTCAGCCTTCAGAGAGGGGCTCTCCCGGAAGCATCCCTGTGACTCTAAATGAGGGTTTGCTTTAAGGACATTGTTGATATTTATAAAAATACACTGTTCCTGTACACACACCCTCAGGATAAAATTCCTTCTGGACCTGGTTTAGGAAAAACACCACAACTTCTGACCCAAACACTGAAGATTCGGTACGTGATCAAATTTTCCTTTATATAAGATGTGCTAGGAAGCTTAGAGGCAAATCTGTGGCCTACCATAGCCTACGTCTGCCCTCTGTAATATGAAATTGTCTATTAGCATCATTTCCAGCTCTAGTGGGGCCCTCTCCTTGCTGTTCCTTTTTCTTTCTCATCTACTTCAAATCTTACCTTATTGTATCTGTACATCCCTATGAGCAGAGGTGTGCTGGTGAATGTTCCACAGCTGGTTCTCTGAAAAGAATGTACATGTATGTGACAAATTTGCTGCTATAAATGATGTATAATGCACAGTAAACAAAAGGAAAATACACGATACTTCTTACTGTAAATTCCTTGCAGCCAGTTGATTCTCATAGAATGCTTTTGTTGATTTTTGTCAAACCCTTTATCCACAGCTAACCTATGGTTGCAACCAATAATCCAGAAGAGTTTAGACATGAATGTTGGTTGATATTTCCATTTACTTTAACAAGGAAGTCAAAAGTGAAACAACAAAGATCTATGTCATGTGTCAGAAATCCACTCATTCCTCATGACGTAAGCAACTTTCTTGCTAAATTCATTACTTGCTTCCAAATAGTGGAAGAATATTTCCTCAACTTTTTGTGCTATTCATAATGTAACTACTATGGACATGACACACTTTTCGTGTTTACTCTGCACTGTTATCATTCTCTCCATCACAATATGAAGTCTAGACGATCAATAAAGCAATAAATAAAGAGTTGATTTGTAGTGTGTGCCCATTTCCCTGGTGTAAATACTCCCACTATGGCCAATTTCAAGGTACCAACATGAGGTTGCTCGAAGTGGATTTAGGAGGAGATGTGCAGTAGGACACCTTTCTGTAGCATTTTCACCACACGGATACGATGGACGTAAATAACCTCAACAGTGTAAGTAATAGTGAAACATAATTAGAAAGAGATGAATTTGAGTATTTATTTTTAATATAATTTATTTAATTGTAAGTTTATATAATTTAATTTTTAATGATGGCTGTGTTTAACAAATGACTTGCAAGATTCCTAAAAGTTTAACAATAAATTTCTCTTAAGCCAGTACATGATGACTCTAGCATACCACTGTCTGTAAGCCACCTAAGATAATTTTGGAATTAGGTCGCGTATGAAAAATCATACACTTGTGGGGACTGTTCTTCTGGTAGGATTATGGATTGCAATTATGAAAATCCCTCCCTGAGAATACTAGATCCCGGATTAATTACAACAAACATACTCTTTAAAGTATTGTTGAATTATTTACAATAGCTAAGACATGGAAACAACTTAAGTGTCCATCAGCAGTGGATGAATGGATAAAGAATATGTGGTATATATACCTGGTGGAACATTATTCAGCCATTAAAAAGAAGGAAATCGTCTCAATTTGTGACAATATGGATGGACCTTGAAGGCATTATGCTAAGTGAAATAAGTCATACAGAAAAAGACAACTACTCTACGATCTCACTTATATGTGGAATCTAAAAAAAACTAAACACACAGAAACAGAACCAGATTGGTAGTTGCCAAAGGCCGGGGCTGAGGGTGGGAGAAATGGGTGAAGGTGGTCAAAAGGTACAAACTCCGAGTTATAAGATAAGTAAGTTGTGGGGATTTAATGTAAAACACAATGACTATAGTTAACAATGCTGTATTGTATATTTGAAAGATATACAATACAGTATTTGTATATTGCTAAGAGAGTAAATCTTAAAAGTTCCCATCATTAGGAAAAAAAATCCCTGTACCTATAAAAGGTGATGGATGTTAGTGTGGCAAACATTTTGCAATATGTACATATATCAAATCATGTTATACACCTTAAACTTATACAATGTTATATGTCAATTATATTGCAATAACACTGGGAAACAATAAAATAAAGTACTGCTGAGCTCAAATGAAAATATGGTAAATCACTCAGGTTCAAGGGGCAAAATAGGGCAGAATAGGTCTGTAGACAGTAAATGGAAAACAAAACCAAAAATAACCCCAAAAACAAGACTAAACAAACAAGCTTGGTTTGCCCTGAAGGTCAATGCTTCTGTCACACAGAGAACCAGAGAAAACAACTTGGACTATGCAAAGCAGGAGGTGCACCTCAGACTCTCACACTGAGCCAGGACCCTCAAGAGGGGTACACCCTTTGTGAGAACTCAGGGCAGAAAAATAATTCACCTCCCAGCAGAGGAAGCCTATCTCCATCATAACCCCGGGTGGAAAAAAATGAATTATAATTTTTTTTCTCAGAATTTGCATCCTTAGGCTTTATTTCACCCTCGTGTGGAGGTTACATTTACACTCCTCATGCTATCAAACTCTACTACAAAAATTAAAACAAGAGGATGAGCTGCGGACAGCCATCACGGGCACTCTGCTCTCTGCTCTTAGCCCTGGAGCTGGTGAGGCCCAGTCCCCTCCAGACGGGAACCCGTGCCCAGATCCCAGGGCCAGGCCGCGGTCACCTCCTGAGGCTGCCAGGACCCCTGCCTCACTGCAGCTACCGTGCCTCCCTGGCCTCCCTTTGCCCCGGAGCAAGACCAAGATCCAGAGACAGGCCGAGTGGAGGCAGCCCTGGGACCTGGTCCATCCAGGTCTTCAGGGGCCTGCAGGGGCGGGGCACTATCCGCGAAGGCTTCCTGGAGGAGCGGAGCGCGAAGGATGGAAACAGCACTCCCTCTAGGCGGAGTTTAATATCTTCATTTGACATGCCTTTCTCCTTCATAATGATTTATTTTCTTATTAATCACATGGACACCCTTTCCTCCACCTCATGTCATTTGGCTATAACTCTCCTCTCCTCTAGAACAACCTGTGGCTCCTCATGGCCAGTACGACTACGTCCAAAGCCCTCAGTTCTCGCACAGGTACGCTGCCTTTCTGGCTTCTTTCACACCCCCTCCATCTGCTGTAAGCTCCGTGTACAGACGGTTTCATCACTACATCCTGAGGCCAGCAAATAGCGTGAAGAATTGCTCAAAGTCAGCAGCAGGATCACGTGGTGCCACTACCTGCCTAGCTGCCGATCTACTCCCTGAACTATTTTGCAGCTCACAGCATCTCCATCCCCCCAGAAAAACAAAAACCGATACAACATTTAAGAGCTTCAGATTTAATTTTTGATTTTTCCGCTCTACACTTCCTCCCCGAGCATCAGTAGCCTGTAAGGGCACTACTGCTCACACAGTTAAATGCACACTGCATGAACTCTTATAGCGCAGGAGGGACCCACCCAAGTGTGCCCAGTGTTCTTGCCAGACTGGTCTCTTCTCTTTCCTTATTCCCTCTGCCTCCCCGTTACGATCTGTAAAAGTAAAATGAATGAATGAATAAATAAGTAAATAAATAAATATTTTTAAAATATAAATATAAATTAAAACAAAGTGGTGAAAGTGGTGTCAGGTTGGTAGCACTACCTAACACCCAAGCAGAAGCAAGCACAAATTCTCTGGAGAAACAAAGTAAGTTCAATCAAATGTTATTCCTCGGTAAAAAAATTACCAAATATAGAAGGAAATAAAGCAACATGGGTGGGAGTCAGGAAAAACAAAACACAATAGATTTACATCTCCAAGAACCTCAGATGTTAGAACTACTGGGAACAAAATTACTATGTATAAAATGTTTAAAGAAGATGGATTCAGAAAAGGATCAAGAAACAGAGAACCAGAAAGATTTGAAAATGATTCATGTGAAAATTTTAGAAAGGAAAAATATTAAAACTAAAAATGACGAGTGGATTAAACAGATTAGATATACTGTTAAAGAAAAAAGAAAAAAAAGGCAGCAAACTGGAAGATAGATCCAAAGAAATTACCCAAAATTAAGCAAATAGAGGCATGGAAATAGAAAATATGAAAGTAAGGAGAGATGGTAGAATGAGGTGTAACAGATGTCTGATTCAAAAGGAAATAATAGAGAAAATGTAAAGAAATATCAGCAGAGAGGTTTTTTTTAATTCATGAGATATCACTACATAGACAAGAAGCACTTAGATAAATGAAAAGAAAAAATCCCCACTTAGACCTGTTGCAGTAAAACCACAAAACAAGAAAGATAAAGATGATCCCAAAGGCACCCAGAGAAGAAAGACATCTTGGTTACAAGTAATGACAAATAGACCAATAGCTAACTTGCCTACGGTTACACAGGAAGCCACGAAAAGGTGGGAAAATCTCTGTTGAGAGAAAATAACTGTCAACAAAGAATTATGTAGCCTTTCAAGAACACAGGTGAAACAATCAAACTGAGGGAGTTTACCACCAACAGGACCTGCACTCAAAGGGAGGATATACTTCAGAAGAAAAGACAGGGCTTAGAAAAGACTGTGAATAAAGAAATTAGTAAACACGGAAGTAAATATAAATGCTAACTATATAAAATAATAACAATTTCTAATTTTTAGGGTTTAAAAAAGACATTAAAACACTCAACAATAGCTTGGAAGTAAGGAGAGGGGTTCTGAGTTAAAAGTGGTGGAATGTCCTTATTTTTACAGAAAAAGAATTAAGATATTGATTAAATTTGTACTGGTAAGTACGCATATAAAAGTTTCAAGGACAAACACTAAAAAAAGTAGAAATAGGGGGTCTAACTTCCCGATCAGTAAAAAGAGGGAAGTGGAATAAGAAAACAAACAAGCGAACAAGCAAGGAAAGGCAATCCATTCAAAAGACAGTAAGAAAGATGAGAAAAAGGAGCTGCGTATTTAAATGGTGAAATGAAGGATGGTCACCAGGAGGAACGGACTGATTTGGGAGCACTCCTTCCCTTGACTAACGTGCACCCACCCCTTCGCCCTCTTAAGCCAGGTTGTCTCCAAGTTCGGTAGCTGCCTGGGTGGGCAGTTGGGAGCAAAGGGTGGGCAAGCAGGTGCCCAAGCTCCAGACACCCTTTTTCAGAGGAGAGGGAGGCTTTGCCCTTTGGGTTCCAAATCCATAGCCTTTCAGGATCTCCTGAGCAACCCTGGCTCAGTCTGATTCTCCCTCTCCCAGCTACCTCCCCGAAGTCTGTTTAGTTGCAGTGCAGAAACGTGACGTGTCCATTTTACAGCTAAGGTCTCCTGCAGCACAATTAACGATGAAGTGGATGGGCCTGGACAGAGTGGTGTGGCCTAATGCTAATCCTTGCTCCACCCCTCATGACGGTGTAAACTCAGGACACCCGAGTCCTGCGTTTACTCTCGTCTGCTCAGATGAGGAGGCTGCACCAAATAACCGACCAGGTCCTTTATAGCTCTAATATCCCTTGATTACAAGCTTCATTAAATATGATCAGGTATATTCACTTGTAAGCTTTATTTTCTGATAATATTAAACTCTGCTCTTTTTTGCACAGCCCTTATAACTTGCTGCTTATATAACATGTTCATTTGCTCACAAAACACGATAGCAATATTCCCTCTAACAACCTTGTATTCAGTTACTGTCTTTCTTAATATCACTTTTCTCGGACCTCAAGTAAGAAGACGTTTAAAAAATAAAGGAAGTAAAAAACCCTCAGTGACCCCACTTCACTATGATATATGTCCTTTTGCCTTTTCTCATCTATTCAGGTGCATCAGGTCTGCTGAGTTGGCTCAGATCTCAAGTCCTCCACTCTGGGGACCTAATGGACCTTTATCTGCCTGGATTTAGAAGCCAAGTCTTCCTGACAGCGCACGGTTCCAAATGTCCCTTAAGCAGCTAAATTAAACGGTCATTGTCCGCCATGATCCTCCTTGATTTAAGTGATGCGTTTGAAGTGATTAATCATAGGGTACTGCTTTACTAACTGATCCCACTAAACTTCCAAGGTTGTGGACTCCAGTCTCCGATGTGTGTGCTCCTTTCCACACCCTTGCCTCAGACAGGTTTAGTGCCCAGCATTCTCGTGCAGAGGGCACCCCAAAGCCTAATGCTCCCAGTGATTCTCCTCCCTTCCTACCTCTTGGACTCAAATTCATCCATCAGTTTCCCTAGAATAGCAGTTGAGAAACGGAGCAGCCTCCTCCCTGACTGAGCACTCAAACCCCACCCAGCCCTCTTTCTTGCGTGCGGGCGTTGTGCTCAGGTGGACAGCCAGATGCAGGAGTTACCAAGACCAGGATGCCAACCTCTCACCCCCACCACCCCCAGTTTCTGCTCTAACTGTGTGAGCGCATTCACTCTTCGTTAAGCTGTTGGGGGTATTCACAGAATTCCCACCTCAGTCTGACCGCTGGCACCATGTGTAATCTCAGTCAAACCAGGCAAGCTCTAGGCATCCCAGGACCATCGGGATGACCCTTGCCACTTGGCATTGCTGTGCCAAGCTCATTTAATTCTTGTAATACTGTCAAGAGGGTTGATATGCAGCTGGTTGGCACCAGTAAGTCCTAATGAGTGATTCACAATCCACATCCATTACCACTGAGCCGTGCCTATGCCACACCGGTTGTGAAATGTACTAAATACACCCTGTGGGTAGATGGCACTCACAGTTTATAGATGAGGAGACTGAGGCTCTGAGTTGCTTGGGAAGAGGGGAAGGGCACAAGGCATCCATTTCGCTGGTGCCGACCATGGCAGAGGTGGGATGGTCCTGGGGCTAGAGGTGTGCAGCAGCTTTCCGGTCACGGTTAAGACAGCAGCTCTTCGGCAGCCCATCTCTATAATGTGGTCTGGAAGGTTGTTCCTGGAAGCCTGAGCTACAGTCCATCTCTTCAAACCCTCCTAATTCTATAAAATACCCCCCTTAATAAATGCCTTTGTGCAATACCTAAATGTCAGAACTAAAAGTATAAAATTCTTAAAAGAGAACATAGGCATAACTCTTTGTGACCTTGACGGTTTCTTCGTACCAAGATAATACCAAAAGCACAAGCAACAAAAGGAACAAATAGATAAATTGGACATCACTGGATTATTAACAGGTAGGGCTTTGGTAACCCTGATAAGAGCAGTTTTGGAGGAAAGGAAGAGGAGAAAGGTAACAAGACTTGTACATAGAAGTAGCAATGGGCATAGAGAGACTGTAAGAGATACAGCAGGGGATGAATCAGCAAGACTTGGCAAGAGAAAAGATCTTTCCTTGTAGTACAAGAGAGAACGAAAAGTCAAATATGGCAATAGTTAGCTAATTAACAAAAATGTTTTGTATTCTGAATTGGCTTGCCAAGTGTGCAACCTTTTTAGCGTCATCGAAAGAAAAGTGGCTCAGTAATAAAAAATAAGAAATAAGAGAAAGCACACAAAAAAATTTTGCAGTGTTTCTTCCTGATTGAGGGATAATAGATTATTTTAATTTTCTTTATATTTTTAAATCAGAAAAAAATTTTTAAGAAAATAAATTCAAAGAGTTTTTTCAAATGTCATGATATACAAGAGGAATAGAAAAAGGTTAGCTTTTCCTCTCTTATCATCTTCCCTCACTTGCCACCCTGCCTAGGTCCTTCCTTTGCTGAAAATTCGCAGGTAGGCCAAACCTCCAGAGGTTAAGCAGTTTCTACAGAGTTGGTTCTGTTTAAATCAGGAAAGAAAACTCCCAGACACAAAGTAAGAAGGTGTCATTCCACACTTTTCCGAGGGAGGTACGACTGTGTAAGGGTCACAAGCAAACCCAGAGATCCAGACCAGGCGCCGCCCCTTACCTGTGAGTGGCCTAGAGCAGATACGTAATCCTCCTAACTGTGCTTCCTCGGGAGAAACGGGCTAATTCTATAAGGGTCTTTTGAGATAAAATGAGCTAATGCCCATAGATGGGTTATGGAGTTTGACAGCTTTCAAAGGGCAGCAAAAACCTCTGAATGTTAGAGTATCTATGCCCAGAGACAGAGTACCAGAATTTAGAGTTTTAACAGTATCCTGTGCTGATCTTACGTGAACTACCGAAGACTAATCAAGCCCTTCAAATCTTACTCCCTGCCTGCTCTCTCCCTGATGTCCACATCCCTTTAATTATCCAGTGTAATAGCAGACTTGATGATCAACGTCAGGAATGAGGCTAGGGAGCTGAAATTACAGAATTACAGCCTCTAAGATGACTTGAGATTTTCAACTTTGCTATTTAGAAAACTGCTCAAATTTTTAAAATTCAAGCAATCCAGAGAAACAAAAAAAGAAATGTGATTTTTCACACTAGCAAAGGAGCTCAGCAAACCATAGCCTGTAGACCTGCAAAACCCATGCCAAATGAGACAGGGGCTCCCCACCAAAATGACAAATGCAGGGTAGACTAAAGCATGGAAAGAAGGCATCCCAGGGATAAGCAAGTTCAACTCCTTCACCTGACGGAAAGGTCGGGGGCATCTGCCTGCTGGCCCATGCCCCGTTCTGCTCACGACTTCTCCCCCATCGCTGACCCACACTGACCAGCAGCGCTAGGCCTGCCGTGTGGTCAGACCTCAGCCACACAGGCTCTCCGCACGGGAAGCCTCCCCTCAGGGACGCTCTGGCTCCTCAGGCTCCTGACAGTGGAAGTTTCCAGAGTTTATCAAAGGCCGTGAAGGTGGAAGGGGGAGAATCCAACAGCAAGCTCTCTAGTTTTTCATGAACCAAGCCCATCAACCGAAAAGCAGAGAAGCCAATTCCTACAAGAAGGTTCAAGGACAGAAAAGAAAACTAGGGCTTCCCTGCCCCAACTTCCCCAGAACAAAATTCTGTTCTCTATTCAAGGGCCTCCACTGGGCAGCTCCACACTACTCTTCTCATCTTACTCCAAAGGATTCTCTTCCTGAGTAAATATTACTGGAATCTCCCAGATGCTTCTCCCCATTCTCCCCTCTCCCCTGAAGTGCCTTTGTCCTGCGCATTTCCACCTATCAAAATCTTACTTACCCTTGAAAACCCAGTTCAAATCACTGCTCCCCATGAATTCATCCCTGATTACCCCAACAGGAAGCAGTGACTCTCCTTTGAAATTCAAAGAGAACCACGAGTTAAACATCTTTAGCCATCAAATGAAGAATAAGTATGACAAGAGGCACCATTCTTAAATACTGAAGAAAACTTCCTGAAGAGTAGGAGCTGTTCTTGTGTTAATATCCTTTCCTCAGTACCAGGCAGAGAAGGGGCTTCATGATGAACAAATGAATGAACAAACGAACCAAAGAAAGAAAAATCAATCCTCATGTTGCCATCTCCTCAGCTCAAGAGACAATCAACCCCTTCAAATAAGATAACTCTCCTTTTAATGACAGTTTTAACCCAGCCGCAGCTCAGACAATATACTGATGGACTAGAGAGATGATCATCAAAAATGTGAAGCATGTTTGTCCTCAATATTAAGTACGACTAATTTTATTACTTCTGTTTTTCCCCTTCCTTTTCAATAATGAAATAAACCCCAGTCCCAGCAAATGGCAAATCTCTATTCTTAAAGTACATTTAGATTTTACTAATTTACTTTGCTTATGCATAATTCAAAGGGGGACTTTATTTCAGTGCTTTATTTGCGGCTTCTAGTTATTATTCCTTCTGGAAAAGGCCCTTCACATATATTAGCTCTAAAGTGCCACTAAAGGTTTCTGGGGTCTGTGTTTTTAACTTCATTTTCTTAAGGCTGTAAAGTGGAAGAATGAGTTTGGGTGACTGTTTCATGGTGGTGTTCAATTTCTAGAACCCTATGAACCCTAGAGAGGACGGGTGGGAGGACGAGGGATGAAATGTTGAATACCAGAATATGGGCCTATGGCTTCTTGGAAAAGGTCTTGTTCGGGCCAAAGTCTCTAATTGCAGAGGAAATGGCCTTATTCAGAGTCCAAGAGGCACCTTCCCTTAAAAGCCAGGAACTCTATTCCTCAGTGCCCGAGTAAGCATGGTTTAAAAAAAAAAGAAAGTAAGAAATCCATCTTACACCAGCACTGTGATATAGGGCACTCTCTATACTGTGGGGAAACTGCAAAAAAATCTCAGAGACTTAAGAGATAAGCATTGAAACCCCCCGGCAGGGCAGGCGAGAGAGCTGCCCTGTCCATCTCAACTTCCCAGGCTGCCCCCATCAAGTGGGGTGCAATCAGTGTGCTATCAGAGCTTCCTGCACCTCTGTGGGAGCAGAGATAACCCATAAGATGCTTAGATAAAAGCTGATTTTAAAAATAGTACCTAATTGCATGCCTGGGGCATTGGGAAGGGTTTACAGACAGAGGGGACAGGGGAAAAAAGGCAGATGGTTAGACTTAATATCTACCAGTAGGATGGCTCCTCGAGAAGAGCTTTCTAAGCCACTCCGGGTGTCCTTCCAGGCTGCCTTACCCAGAAGCACCCTCCCGGCCACCTCTATGCTTAAGCCCTTATCTCTGGAATTCCCAAGCTGAGTACAGACCTGCCCTTGACAGAGATCAGGGAGTCAGACTTCTTAGTGGCAGACAGCAGGAAGTCGTGGAGACCAAGGAGAGCTTTAATGAGAATCTGTGGGAAGGTGGAAAACAGGTGCCAAGGGTGGGCAGGAACAAAGGGAGGCTACACAGTGAGAGCACAGCCAGACTCTGGTCCCAGAACCGTCTGACCGAACACTGCCATGGAATGCCAGACGGTGTGTTGCTCCAGGCTCACCTCTACTACTGAGGCCATCGTAGAAAGCTCTACCTCTCCCCGTGTCTTCGTGCCTGTGGCTCTGCTTGGCTAAGCCCTGACACATGCCCACGTCCTGGCTGGCCCTTGTGCTCCACCTAATCTGGGGTTGTCCCCCAGTAGGAAGGGTGTTTGGATACCCGACAATCAAAACAACAATCTCAGGAACAGCTCTGCAAGGTCCAGGAACCTGGAGTCTAAGGTCCTATGAGCCAACCTGATGCCAGAAGTCCTTGGCACCATGGCAGTTACTCAGTCCTAACCTCCTTCATGGGGAGGCTGACCCAGAGCTTGCTTTTGCTGTGCAATGATGACCTCTGGCTAGACCACAGCATCATGGACTAAAAGGGGCTTGGAGACCATCTAGTTCAAGAGCATAGATGAGGAAACTGAAGCTTCCAGAGATCAAGCCCCTACCTCCTGTCCTCTGACTCTTGAAAGTCAGAGCATGAATGCACTGCACCTCAGTGGGAGTGTGCACCCTCTGGCTTTAACTTCCATGGTCATTGGCTATGAATCAGTCTGAACTTGAATGCATTAAAATGTAATGGTTTTACTATCCTCAAAATAGAAACCCAATTTCTCTCCTGACATTTTCCATCTACCATTCTCCTTGCTGAGTTTTTTCTTAGCCTTCTGCTAGCAAAGTCTCTTGCTGAAATAACTCTGCCTGTTTGCCTGTTATACTCCTAAGGAATATGTCATAACTGCCTGGGGTCAACTGATTAATATTAGCCAAAATCTGAAGCTCTTCTGTGACTGGTTCAGAAAAAAAAAAAGAACAGGGCGATCTGGTATTACCCCAAGGATTTGTTAGGAACAAGTGCTCAAGATGGCAGGAATGACAAAATGGCATTTCTGTTTACAAATCCTGTGAATACTATAAGATCCAGCCAGTCCTTCTGGTGATGCCTGTCTTGATCTGCCTGATGACTGAGACTTCATCTTAATCAATTCAAGAACTATAAACTAGCTCCATTTCATTAGTGCTTAAAATGCCATTATGATTAGGGCATTCAGCAGTGAATGGCTGTATCTGTGTTGTATAGCGTGGAACATCTATTTTAATTGTGATTAATTCTCAAACTAGTCAACTAATGTCTTTAAGTATTAACGGGAGCAGGGAGACACAAAGGATGTAAAAAAGAACTCATCAAACATAGAAGTATATACCATCTTTGACTGATTTCAAGACTCACTTTTTCAGATTTAATATCTCTCAATCAATGGCAGTGCTTTTTCTTTCTTAGTGATTACACAGAATAATGATATATTTTACAATAGACAGCATCTTAGATTCAATAAAACACTGAACAAGCTACTTTTTCAGATGAAATTACTGGTTTATGATATGGGAAAAAATAGAATGTAGCCATTTCCTTATCCTAACATCTGCATGTGGAAAATAAGATTATGCATAGCGTCTATGAAGTAATGAAAATTGCAAAGGTTATGCCTTCTTTGCTCCAGTCCACTGTGGCCCACATTACATTTAGTTTCTGGTAAAACCAGGTGCTCAAAAGCTTCCGTTATCTCTAACATGATTTACCCTATTAGAGAAACACACTGATTTGGTGACCATGACTTTGTCAAGGATCGTCTTATTAACAGAGAAAAGTAAAATATCAAAGTTAACCTAGTTACAGAAGAATATACAAAAAAGTGAGGACCTAACTTCCATCACAGGATCAGTAGAGTTAGTAGGGTTGCTTTTTCTTTTCTTTCTCCTTGTTAAAACAAACGAACAAAGAAACCAAAAAAACCCGATACGTTCTGAACACTATGGATGACGGTCTGACCTATTAATATCACTTCCTATGAATAACATGCGTAAGCCTTCCAAGGTGATAAAAGTCATCCCTGGAATCCAAAAGATGGATGCCAAGCTGTTTCCAGCTTATGCGTTGTAGCTGAAGCATGATAAAGACAATTTATAGCTGGTTCAGAGACGAGCAACAAATGGTTCTTGGTTTTACTAACAGGTTCGATGGGAAACTTAAAGAATGGGGTTTTGAGTCTGATAGAAATGGCTGGAAGGGGACTGAATTTATTTTGTAAACATGATTTAGCATATAATTATAACGAGAGCTGTCATTTATTAAGCAATTTCTATTGCCAACATTTCACCCCCATCTTATTTCTGGTAACCTTTCTAATAAACTACCCACACTTCTATATAAGAAAATTGTCTCAAGAGGGGGTAAGTTCTGCCCCAAGATCTCACCTCTGCTGGGTAAGAGCCAGGACTCACATCAGGCCTATTACCTCCAAGACCCTTTCACGGTCGTCTTAACCTGGGCCTTATGCTACTGGTTGATGGTCAGGATTCTCTGCAGGTATCTAATTGTGACTTTGTTCTTGAACAAGCAGATTGCGAGTCAGATTGGGTCTGAGATTTGACTGCTACTACACTGCACTCTTCATCAACGGGACTCTGTGTGCTGGACAGACCCTTCCCAAACCTGACACCTGAGCTTACAGGCACTTGGAAGAGATGAGCCAGTGATCCTGCTGGCACGTGGTGAGCGTAGACTAGGTAAATCCTTGAGGAGAGGGCTTGGGAGTGAAGGGTCTTCTTTCATGGCAGTGTGCCTCTGGCTCTCCCTCCCCATTTAAAGGGATATGCTCCCTCTCCCACCCCGGCCCTTACTCTCAGAAGTTGGGGAAAATTTCTCTTCTTTTTGACGCAGTCTGAAACCTTGAGAACTGGAGACCTGAACTTAAGCTCTAGAGTCCCCTCTGGGTTTGTCCTACGAGGCCTTACGGGGCTCGTGCAGATAGGTCTCCTGCAGCCCTAATGGCACAGCAAAGGATCCTGAGGTGGGTACACATGCCAGACCACACTGGGACCTGTCCTGCAGGGTCAAGGCAGAATCAGAGTGCCCAGATTGGGGTTCAGGCCACAGTTTTCTGAGTGTCAGTCAGTTTCATTAAGTAGCTATATCTTGCTTAAACATAATTTGGTATATTCCAAGAACTTTCACAATTCAGCAGAGATGTAATTTTTTAAAATTTTTGTAAAAAAATGTCATCTCATTAACATAGCAAAAGACACCCTTATGGTTCTCAATACCTAAGAAATTCCAAGGGTTTAAGAGCTCTGTGCTAGGAATAGTGGATGAAGACCAAACATACATTTCTTATCATAAATCACAGCACCACACTACCTAAAATAAGTTTTACAAAGGCATGTTTTTTAACTGTTGGAGGACCTGATGGAAGATGTCCTTAGAAATAATAATGCATGACAGAGAAAAGGCAGTCAATGAGAAGGGCAGTCAGTGCCACCGGGTGAGAAACTGATTATACAAACAATTACCAAACTGTGTATAAAAACAGAACTCTGACCCACAACTTACAGCAACCTGCCCAGGAAACCAACCCCCTTATTATACAATAATCAGCCCATGAAGCCAGCCTGCTATAAGTCAGCCTTGCAGGAGACTGGATTGCTATCTCTAATAATAATCCAAGAAGCCAAACAGTAACTTCTATGATAACTGGCTCAAAATGACAAGGACGTGACTAATAACTGACAGCTTCTCTAACTTTTATCCCCACTTCCAATTTAGGAACAGTCAGAGAAACCCGAATATGTACACCATAAAATATCTTGCTTTTTTAGGCTTCTAGTTAGCCCACCTATGGCTTCCTCATGCAAACAGCTTCCAATCAGGGCATACCTGAAGCCTTCCCTTTTTTCCACTATAAGCTTTCCCACTTTCCTACTTGTCTTTGAGTCTCTGCTAAAATGCAAGTGACAGTGGCTGACCCTCTTGATATATCAAGATCTGAATAAATAGCCTTTGCTTGTTCTTAAAAATATATATATTCTTATTGTGAAAGGGGTATGTGCTCATTGCAGAAAACTTGAACAGTAGAGAAGAGCAGAGAAAAGAAAATTAATATCACATGTTTTCACCTCCAGAGACAACCTCTGCTAGCTTTTTGGAGTATTTCTTTCCAGCAACCCACCCATTTAAATGCATACAAGTGAATGCCAGATTCTTGTCTCTAACTGAACTGTGAGCCTTAGCTGGATCTATGGAAGACCAAGGATCTTATATTTAATTCCAAATGCAAATTTCTTTGCCTGAATATTCTAGAATATAATAACCACCTACCTGGCATGTTGCCTTTTCATTTTGATAGTACCAATCTAGATACAACATGTAGGTGATAAGCTACATTCCGAAATTTGACTAAAATGACACTATAGATCTTATTTTTATGAGTAAACAAATTCAGACTTTACATTTTTGTTCAGTTCTTCTAGGCTGAAAAACACAGGAATGAGATTCCAAAGTGGACTAGTAGAGAGAGCTTGTTATTAAAGGCTGCCACTTCCGAGAAAATAGAGTATGTCTTGCATACTAAGCATTTCTGGCACTGTGAATAAATCCTTCACCTATGTGTTCACTCTACTTTGCACTCCCAAAGAGCCTGGAGGTGATTACTCAACTAAACATTAAATTTGATGAGGACTCTGTATTAAGAAATCATCCTCTTTGATTTTTTACTGATTTGTAGAATTTGAATACCAACTCTGATTCTACACGTCTGTTACACATCAGGGTTAAAGAAAAGATTCAGGTAGAAAAGATTTAGAATTAAAAGGAAGCATGAATGTGTTGGCAGGAATGAAAATCACTGAGTGGGAATGCTCTGGGTGCAGCTGACTCTATTCTTGACATAACAAAAGTTGGTAAAAGGCCTCAGAGCAAAGATGAAATCTAAACCACGCAGATGAAATATTTGAAAAGCAATAGGAAAAGAAACCGTTGCTAAGAAGAGAACTGGGGGACTCAGAAGAAAATGTCAAATTCCCAGCAATGCTGTAATAGCCACATGATTGTATTTCTTTTTAAATCATAAACACATAATAGGCATAGTTTGCTTCACTTCATGACACTTTAAGGGTGCAGGCTGCAGTCTGCCCAGCACCCTCCAGTCACCAAGCTGCCTCCGTCTCATTCCATGTGGTTCTGATGGGACTGCCAATACCAATTTATCCTCCGCTCCCTACCAAAGGAGTGGGCACATAACCAGTCTGGCTAACCGAGGTTCTTCATAGCTCTGTCTAAGGTCATTGGTTCAAAGGATGGGCATATGGCCCAAGTCAAGTCAATGAAAGAGTCTCCAAAGGATTGGTCTGTGGATGCTGGGAGAGAGTGCATCTTTGTTTCTATCTCTGGGCTCATGAGCTCAAAGGTCCATATGAGCTTAGAGCTTCTGGTGGCAATTCTGTGGTTGAATGGAGAACAAAGCAAACAGAGGTAAGCAGAAGGGAATGGGCAGAAAATGGGAAGGAATAGGAAGAGGGAAGAGAACTTAGAGTGAAGCCACAATGGCAGTTTGAACACTTGGATCCAACTCCAAGTGTCACAGCCAGTACTAGCTCAGCTTGGCTTCCCAATTATATGCGTCAATAAATGCTCCTTTGTGCTTAAGCCAGTTTGATGTAGGTTTCTGTTACTTGCAGACAAAGACCTAGAAAGGCTTCTGACTCCCACTCTGTAATTGTGGAGAAACAAAGGCCCAGAGAGGTGTCGCCAAGATTAGACAGTAAGGTGAGGGAAGGTCCTGGTTCTCTAGTGTGTGCCAATGAACTAACCAGCATACTGAAAACAACCAGAATCACAAAACTATAGATTCCTTTTCTACACGCCAGACATGCAATCTGCTGGCCTCCAAATGGAGCATCGTGAACAGTATCAGCCTTTGTCATAGCACTGTAATTTCTGGACTCCAAAAGAACCCTGGACTCCGAAAATGTCTTCCTTTTAAGTCTACCATAGTGTTTGAATTTTCCCCTCTAGTTTCTCTTTCCTCCTTAAGGAAAAAAAAAGATGGAACTTATTTTTAGTACTATCTCAAAAATCCTAAGTGCAGGAGGGATAACTGGGCCTTACAAATGTCAAGACAGAAGCTGAAAAATGAGGAATCTACATTACTCTGTGTCTCTTGGGAGCCATGTGGCTTAACTTTTGCTTGATTGTTCTTCTCCTTCCTTCTTCTATCTGCTTATGGGTCTTCTCATCCTTGTAACCGTGCCCTCCCCAGCACCAGGGTTACCCAACTTCTAAGTTCAAGCAACCCACAGTAAACACTTCAGTATATTTAGATCAATTGTTCTCAGAGTTTTTGGTCTCAGAATCACTTTACACTCTTAAAAATTATTGAGGAACCCAAAGACCTTTTGTTTGCATGGGTTATATCTATCAATATTTACCATGTTCAAAATTAAAACAGAAAAATTTTAAACACTTATTTAATTCCTTTAAAGATAATGATAATAAATGTTAACCTAAAAATTTTTATAAAAACCGTATTTTCCATAGGAAACAAAAAAATACCTTAAGGTGTAGAATTGCTTTAAATCTCTGCAAGTCTCTTTAATTTCTGGCTTCTGGAAAATGGATGAGATTTCTGCTTTCAAATGAGACGGGAATAACAGGAATCAGATTTACCATCCTGCTTGAAACATCTAAGAAACTGGGTAAAATATATAATGGTAGATTAGACATGGGAAAAGAAAAGATTAATAAACTTGAAGATGTCACAATTAAAACCATACAAAATGAAACACAGAGAGACAAAAAGCTGAAAAAAAAGTGAACGGAATATCACTGATACTTGGGAAAGCTTTGAGAAGACTAATATACATGTATTTGGAGTCCCTAAAGCAGATGAGGGACAGAAAATAATTTTTAAAGAAATAATGGCCAAGATTTTAACAAATCCAAATTTGATGAAATTAATAAACCCATAGAAACAAGAGTCTTAATGAGTTCCAAGCACAGGAAACACAAACAAAGCCACACCAAGTCACTTGATAATCAAATTGCTTAAAACCAGTTGTCCAAAAACAAAGGCAAAATAAAGACTTTTTCAGACATATAAAAGCTGAAAGAATTTATCACTAGCAGATCTACATTAAAATAAATATTAAAGGAAGTCCTTGAAGCAGAAGGAAATCTAGATCTAAGCAAACGGATGAAGCAGACCAGAACTGGTAATTATGTCAATAAATATAAAGGTTTCTTTTTATGGTTTAAATACCTTTAAAAGACAACCAATTATTCAGAATAAAAACAACTACAATGCACTCTGGAATTTATAACATGGGAAACAAAATGTATGACACAACAGCACAAATTCTCAGAGGTAAGAAATGGAAGTATATTATTACAGAGTTCTTCTACTGTACGTGAAGTGATATAACATCAATTGAGAGTAGAATGTGGTAAGTTTAAGATGTATATTACAAACCCTAAAGCAACCAATGAAACAAAACAAACAGCTATAAGCCAACAAAAATGATAAAAAGGATCATGAAAAATGCTCAACCCAAAAGCAGGCAGAAAAAAGATAAAAGGGAACAAGGAACTGTTGGGACAAATGTAAAACAAATGTCAACGTGGTAGGCTTAAATCCAGCCATATCAATAATCACATTTTATGTAAATGGTCTAAACATCCTAATGAAAAGACAGAGATTCAGAGACTGGATAACAAAGCAAGACCTAACTATACCCTGGCTACAAAAAAACTCACTTTAAAAATGAAGACACAAGTTGGCTGAAAGTAAAAGGATGGGAAAATATATGCCATGCTAATACTAACCGAAAGAAAGCTAAAGTGGCTACATTGATGTTAGACAAATAGATTTCAGAGCAGAGACTCTTAACAGGGATAAAGAGGGTCATTTCATAATATAAAGGGATCAATTTATCAAAAGTTCATAACAAAACATGCATAAACATGTAGGCACCTCATAAGAGAACTTCAAAATAAATGAAGCAAAAACTGATACTAATGAAAAGAGAAACAGCTAAATAACAATTATATTTGGAGATTTTGATACCCCTTCCTCAATAACTGATAGAAAAAGTAGACAGAGAATTCGTAAGTACACAGAAAACCTGAAGAACGCTATCAACTCATTTGACCTGATTGATATTTATCATACACTCCACCAAACAATAGCAGAATACACATTCTTTTCAATTGTACATGGATTATTTAAAGGTGACATCACTGGGTGGACTCTGAAACCATACCTTAGATATTTTAAACTGTTACATTAAAATACATTGGTCCATATTATGCTTTGATGGATCTCTCGCCCATACATGAAAGATCCATCACCTTGCACACCCCTGAAAGAGTCTTGGCAATCCCCAGAATGCCCTGAAGCACACTCTGACAACTACAGATTTAGATTATTCAATTTTTTTATTTTTTTTTAAATTTTTTAATTTTTTCTTTTCCTTTCCCCCTTGCGGTACACGGGCCTCTCACCGCCGTGGCCTCTCCCGCCACGGAGCACAGGCCCCGGACACGCAGGCTCAGCGGCCATGGCTCACGGGCCCAGCCGCTCCGTGGCATGCGGGATCCTCCCGGACCGGGGCACGAACCCGCGTCCCCTGCATCGGCAGGCGGACTCCCAACCACTGCGCCACCAGGGAAGCCCTCAATTTTTTAAAAGAGGTAAATTCTCAGCTGAGCTGTAGGCAACTCTTGTGGCCTAGCTGACCATAAAGAATCTGTTACAAAGTGAGGAAGGCAATCCTCATGCTGATTTAAAGCCTAGATTTGGTGGGTAGTTTGGATTAGTTCAACTTCTGCAACAAATTGCTATGCTTTCCTCTTTAAATATCCTCTTGAAATGAAGTACCTAAAAGACTTGCTGTATCTGTGTACCACAGATGAGAACTCAGGGGAGCACAGAGGGGCTAAACGTCACTGACACCACTCAGCTGACATATTCTGTCTGAACATATTGTCAATCTTTTAAGTCCTTGAGGCAGGAACAGTATTACTTACACGTGCTGTCAGCATGTAACAAGGATCAACAGGGTCTCCGGGTACGAGAAGCGCCAAGAAACTAATAAATAAAAAAAGAGAAAACATTGGTACATTATTTAGGGCACAAAATTTTAAATTGTCAACATAGCAGACACATTTGTTCTAGCCTCTGCAATCATGTACCCACTAACAATGTCTTCATCACTGTCTAAATGTTTTTGATAATGTAGACCAATGTTTTCATAATGACAATACTGGTTCTCTAAGAGTAACTGGTGACAGGGGGCAGAGCTAAAAAATCCTCCTCTCCTCAGAATCTCTGGGGGTGGGACAAATATGTCAGTTTTTTTAAAAGTGTCCAGGTCATTCTAACAGGCAGCCAGGGTTGAGCCCATCATGAAGACATCACACTCTTAGTAAACCTTACGGTCTTCCTCTGCTGCTCCCTCTTTATTCACCCCTCAGGGAGAATGTATGTTCAAAGACCTGTATTACATGTTTGGGAACATATAAAAATTGTAAGACAGACTTTGTTTCAAAGAGCTCTTATAATCTTCTATTATGGCGGCAGAATTAAGCTGGTTTACATTATGTGCCTACCTAACCTTTTAATAAGATGCTTAAAGAGGATAGAAAAAGTAAGTTGCAAACAGGAGGTCAAACCAAACAATGCACAAAGAGTCAAGTACAGAGGTTCTGTCGCTCTCTGGCAACATGGCATTCAGAGTTCAGTACCGTGTAGGGACTGGAGCATGGAGGGAAAAAGGAAATGGAAATCAATCAAGGATCCCATCTCATGATCCTGGGATTCACCTATTTAGAATGAGACAAGCCCATAGAAAATAAGAAAGGAGTTGCCACCATGAGCTACATTTTAGGTATGGTGGAAGATCACTGGAAGAAGAAATTTCTGTTCCCAGAGTTTTAAAATAAGGGCCTACTAATGAGATGTGATCTGATTAACTCCTTGGGCAGATAGTAAAATGGCTGAATCGAGACAAACTGATTTCAAAAAATTAGTAAAACCTAAAACTCAAGAGGGTCTTGTCTTAATACCAAGGCTCTGCTGAAAAGTGTGATTGCTTAATCCCACAACACCAAAACAAAGGAAAGGTCACTTGGGAGCAGAGAAAAGACTAATTTGCTAAACAGAAGGGCCACAGTAAGAGACAAAAGGGTTCCACATTACCTGCCCCATGAAAAACAGGTTCCCTTAAATTAGAACAACAGATGAAAACAGACTTCTGTTAGAATAGTGGAGCAGCTAAATTTCTCCACAAGAAAACCTTTTAAATTTCCTTTTAGAAACTAGATGCTTGTAAATTAAGTATTTATATTAGGAAATTACAACCAAAGTCTACTCTCTGAGAATAAAAGGAGTTTTAATTCTGCTGCTCATTAGCAGTAAAGAAAGAAAATGTAAAGAAAAAAAGTCTCAGAATGGTAACGTTCAATGGGAACAAATCAAGTTATTTTAATTCTGTCCCATCTTTATTCAGATAGAGAGTAAATGGCTACTACAGGTCACCTAGGAAATCAGCCTAAAAGCAAAGATACAAACCTAGGTTCCTGATACTCAGAGCAGGGCCTTCCTTCTACGCCACATCTCCTGCATATTCAACTGAGATGAAAAATATTCCATTGAAGATGAGAAAATATGACTTTCAGGATCACCCACTAAATGTCAATGTACTCCACACAGTATCATTCTACACGGATATAAGGAGGACCCAATGCATCAACTAAACCAGTCCCTGTTTCCAAGCAGGTGAACCCCAGCTGCCTGAAGCGTCTCTAGAGTTGGGGTAGCCACAGTTTCTACTAACATTCTGTGTTGAATAAGATGCTTGATGCTTTTTGTTTCATACTTTTTGTGTGTGTGACTAGCCAAAATCTCACAATACAATTCAAGTTACTATCTGCTGCTTTAAATTCTGGTGTTGATGAAGAACAGCTGATTAGGGCCTTCACTGTAGGCTGTCACATGCTCAAAGACAAATGTGAGCCTTCCATTTTCTTCATTTCCATATTGAGTAATCCAAGTGCTTTCTCCCAAAGCCTGATTTTTCACCTCTTTAACAATTTAGATTTCTTTCTTTAGACAGCTTCAGTTTCTCTAGTTCATTTTCCAGTTGGATAATTTCTTTAATTTACTGAGATCACTCTGAATCCATGCCTATTATCCAAGAGAGATGCTAATAAAAATAATAATGCTAATATTTAACAGTTGTGAGATGACTACATACCAGGTACCAACCTTAAGCACTTTCCCTAAGTGGCAGGATTATTTGGGATATTTGCTGCTGGAAGAGACTCAAAAGAATGAGTGATGTCTTTCCCTCCCCTATTCCAAGAAGACAGCCACACAATTCTATTCTGAGCTTAAGTCCCTTCCCTCCATGGGTATCATTACCTTTGGAGCTTCTGGGCTGAAAACAGAAGTTCTCAAGGTCCAGAAGGCCAACTCCTCAGCCAGGCTTTGGCTTGGAAGCCTGGTGGATTGAGAGCATCTGGTGGAAAATGAGAGGGTGAGGGTTGCTGGGAGAGGGGCACATACCCCAGACAGGCTGCAGATGTGCAAAGGAGCACAGCTGTGAGGCATCTGTGGAAGGAGATGGGCACTAATATCCGAGGCCTTGAAACAGAGGTGAGGATCTTGAAGCTGAGCCTGGGTCGGGCGGGGGAGGACCTCTGTGCGGAGCATCTCTGAGCTGGCTGGAGCATCCATGCCCAACAGACACAGGAAGCGTTGGCCAGGCAGAAGCATCAGAATGGAGGGATAGCTACCACCAGAGAATAAGGACCAGGCCGCTTCCATCTTTTCCAGGTAGTAGCTGAATCCCCTGGATTTTGTGTCAACCTAGGGAGGCGAGGCTCCTCCAAATATAACATATTGAATTCTTGACAGTCTTCTGAGTAGGTGCTCAATGCCAGATTTAGTTTGATTGAGGACAAATAAATTGATGTTTTGCTGCATAGGAGGGTGGTGGACCAGGTCCCTGCCCATCACACAGACGTTCTCTAATTTTATACTCACAGGAACCATTTTTGGCTCCAGCAGCAGCTCTCCACCTCATTTTACAGATGAGGCTTAGGGAGGTTAAGTAACTTGCCCAAGCCCATACACATGCTGCAAAGAATCCCAGCTCTGCCTGATTCCAGAACCCATGATCCTTATCATACTGCAGATGATTTGGCCTACTCTGTAATTTAAAAAAAAAAAAAAAAGACAGACAGATTTAACTTTGCAAATAATTATAAATTAACTACATCATCCAAACGTGGAGAAAGAAACCAAAGTCAATTTAATTTTATATATTCTTAGATACAAATTTGTGCTGTGTCAGTTTTTTTAATGACATAAAAATTCTAGCATAGATTTAACATGGACTAAAATTTTAAGTTAAAAAACTTAATTCTCAGCCTGGAGCTGTTCACTAAGTATCCAAGTGAAGAATGTGGTACCTTAGTTTAGTATTCACCAAGCAACTATGACATGCCAGAACTGTACTAGGCAGTCCTAATCTCTGACGATAAAATTCAAATTCCTTGGCTTCACAAAGTCATCTGCTAGCATCATCTTCACCCCTTGCCTACAAACATCATCTTCTCCAGCTATACTAAACTGCTTGCATGTGACACTTACACTGGCAACTCCATTACAGCACATACCCTCCAGAAGCTAAAAGTTTTTTGCATGGCTATCACCTCCTAGCCTCTAGGTTTAATGAAAAGAGGGACTATATTTTAATTTCTATATCCCTAGTACCTAGCTCGGTGCCTAGCATGTAATATTCAAATACTATTCACAGAATGGATGAAAGAAAAACTGAATAAAATTGCAATTTTAAAAGTACTTGGTCTGTTTTCCCGTATTTGCAAGACTAACCTCTTACCCTAATGTCTTTCCCCAAACAGTAGATTCATATTATGAGAATCTTTGAGCACCACTAATCTGACCCAGTAAATTCTGGCTGAGAGCAAGAGAAAGGGGATAAATAGAAGGCAGGAAAGCTGCCAGCTCAAAGTCTGTACTTCCAGGCAAAAGCAAGTAAATGCATTTGCAAAACTGGGTGTATATCCCAAGGGATGCAAATTGGTCACAGGCTTTGGCAACAAGCCTGTTTTGCTTTAAAGCACACCTCTTAGTACAAGGTTAGGAAAACCAGAAATTCCCATATATAAATAATTGATCAAAACTTGTAAGAGAATTTGACAAAAACAACCCTAAACTCTTAGAAACCAGTCAAGGAGACTATTAAATTACTACAGAAAGTAAATGATTACATTTAGCACAAGAGTCAGATTTAACTTTAAAAGACAAAAAAGAAAAGCAAGCCACTAATTTTAATTTCAGATCACTGTTGAAAACACAGAATTGAATATTATAAAAAGGAGGGAACAAGCAAAACTTTTAGTCCTGAGATTGTTAACTATTTTGTAGACACAGGAGGCATAAATATGTTGGAAGGGTAGACAGCATAGATAGCCAAGTACTATACTTAGATAGGAGTAGAAAGATACAGGGAGAGAGCCAATTAGGGAAGAAAAATTGCTTAAGATTAAACAGCCAGCCAAATGTATGAGGCTTGTCCAGGCTGACAGTCATCCTTTGGTTACTGCAGGTGATGAGTTTATCATAGGGACAAATGGGGACATCTGAACTCACAATTCAGGACACAAGATGAAGCTATGATGATCCAACAGCACAGCTGGCCAAGCTATCACTCAGTCTCTCTGCCTCTTGACAGTCTGGGGCAGTTTCTGCTTGTTTCTTCTCCCTTCCCCACTATGACTACTTTCTCTCTGCTTTAGGGCTTTGTTAATTCATGGCTTCTTTTGGGCCTCTGCTTTTCTAGCAACTCTTCCTGCTTACACTCTGTCCTAACTCAAACTTGCAGTAACAGAGATTCTGACTGGGTCAGCAACTCACCGTCAAGGATGCAAAGCCTCTACGGGGCAAAGCTCTTGTGTCAGCTGGTTTCATGGATTCCTCAAGGCCTGTAAAATGGCTGGCTGCTTTAGGGCCAGGCACCAATTACGGACGCACTCATCTGTGGCTGAGAAGAAAAGTGAAATAATCCAACCAAGCTTGACCAACCTCCTGCTTTGTTTAGACGAGGGCTGAGGGTGTAGCAAGCCCTAACAGAGCCATCTAGTATACAGTGGTCCCATCCAATCTACAACCATTATATTTCATACTCTAGATTCAAGCACCTCTCATTGAAATATAAATGGTTTATAACATAAAATTGGAAAAGGAAAGACTGAAGATGATGACGGGGAAAACTGTGGAGATATTCTATAGGAGGACAAGGACAGAATCCTGAGCACTGATGGAGAGCTGGCCTCAGAGAGCAACATTTCTTTCACAGAACTGAAGAAGGGAGAAAAAGAATTCATGCGTGATGATTTTTATCTTTGGTAAAGTTAGAGGAATAAAATGCCGACAGTTATAGGATGAGAGGGATTAGGAGCTTGAGGATAATAAAGGAGCTTTGGAAGAACCATTGTAGGGAACATACAAGTGGACAAAAGATTGATTAAAGAAAAAACATTGCCAAATATAGGACTCAGAAGGTCCAGTAATATCTTGATAAGCACCATTTGCAGAAAGTCAAGTCAGATGTTCTCCAGCAACTCAAAGTTGAGCAGACAACTTAAGGTTAAGGGTTGAGACCAGGTAAAAGACAAAAAGTCTCTAGGATGTTACCAGTGAGGGAATCTACCATATAAATGAGACAGAGATCTAATGAAAAGATATGAATGGAATATGCACCTGAGAGTTCAGCAAAGTCGTTCATAATTGGATATAATATGTAGGCAAACAAAAGAATGAGAACACTTCCCTTCCACATTTTACCATGCCTGCTTATGAAGAAAAGAAATTAAACGTCAACTCCTTGTAAAAGAATTCTTCATGTATGGTAATTTATATGAAGCATGATTCTTAGTTATATCTCATATTTGGCAGGGATGCTTATGATATCTCATGTAATATGCATGCTTTAGCTTGCAAATTTTTGTTAATTGTCCTAGGCCATTACTTATTTGGAAGGGGAAGAGAACCAATCTTTCTTCACACCCAATGCATGTCAGTTCCAGTGCTAGGTGCTTTACATATGGTATCTTATTAATCTTCCTAATAGTCCTGTAAAATAGGTATAACTGTAAGTTACAGCTGAGAAAACCAAAGTTCACAGAGGTTAAGTAATTTGCCCAAAAATGTACAACAAGTTTGACTCCTAAGCATGTGTTTCTTTCCAAGAGGTTACACTGCAGAGACCTGAATAGGGAGCTGTCAGATGAATTCTGACTTTCTCCTATTGCCAAAAGCTTAGTAGTTTATATATGACCTTACTACATATATGGACTGATTTATAAATATCTTTGTTCTCTCCAGAATATTTTTCTATGTTTAATTATTTTGATCCGTCAAGAGGTACAGAGGTGCTGTTACAGGACACACCTTCGAAGGGAATAAAGGAGTGTGGGTTCTAGTTGTGGAACCTTAGGCAAGCTTTTTAACCTCTTTTGTGGCCTCAGTTTTTTTTATCTAGTAAAATGAGGACTTTGGACTAGGTGGTGTCTGGGTTGTATTTGACTGAAGTCGTCATTCATTCTTTCATTCATTCAGTAAATAGACTGAGATTAGGCGCTATTTTATATGCTGGGAAAACAGTGGTGAATGTAGTTACATTCTCACGGAATTTACACTCTCTAAAATTCCTGATCTTAAGACAGTAATTCTCAAGGTGGTGAGGAATCATAGGTGGAACAAATTTTCAAAGTCACTTAGGGAATACTCTTTTGAAAGTATATCTATACCACATCCTAGATCCACAGCCTACTCCCCACAAAGTAAGCACCATGGGGAGCCAGTGCTATTGATAAGCATTTGTGGTATCTTTCTTAAAGGCTTGGTAGAAAAAAGGTTGAGAATTAGTGCTGTACGTGATACAGCAAATTAAAGAGATGCAAGTCATATTGCTCTATTTGTAAGGGAGACTCATTAAGAGAGCCAATTCTAAGCTTAAAGTAAGTTGGAAAGTGCACTTGAATTAACAGTCCCTGATTAATTTAAGTCCTATGAACACTTGTACCAATCACATAACAGAAAGATTAGAATGCTTACCCATGTTATTATTGGCCATAATCTCTCGTGCTGAATTCATGTGCAAAATCACTTGATTAAAAACACCACTATCCTTCTGGCAATTAATTTTAATATCCCAGGCTACAGCCAGTTTTCTGTTTTTAAATACAAACAAACAAGCAAACAAACATTAATGATGTCATAGCATTTTGGTGATGAAAAGCCTGCACACATATTCTTCTTTCATGTTCTGAGAATCAACAAAAACTGAAATGTTGGAAAGTTTTTAAAAATGTATTCCCACTCCTCTCAAATCTAACAGTCATACCTAAAGTTTATGCTACAGCAAATATAAAATTACCACAGAAATGTGCATGACTTGAAAATCAGAAAAAAAGAAAACACTTCTAGTTTAATACTGTCAGTCATAGAATGTTTTATTTTAAACTTGCTGTTCAAACTTTCAAATACGACATGTGTGGCAAAGAAACAACAGTTAACACACAACATCTGCCACAATTCTATCTGCGAACTGCCTTTTCTGTATTATGTGATATGTTACAATTTCTTTCAATTTCTTACATTCATTGTATTCTTAAAGGCAGCAATGTCAATTTTTCTGCTTTGAAAACAGTTCCATTAATGTTCTGAAATTACTTAAAATGACAACTTTGTCCTTTCAGTATTCTACTGCTGCCCACATTAGTGACATAATTCAACATATTAATATGTTGTTGAGAGGTACACTGTACTCAATAAATCAACTCCCAACTCTAAGTTAAAATGAACTTCAGTCGAAAACAAGCATCTTCCTAAATCAGTTCACTCAGCTACTTTTCTCAAAAATATTTCCATTCTGAAATAAGTTTTTCTGTGAGATACAACAGTTTCATTTTTATTCCTAACAGAACTCATGCTGTACTTTTTTTTCTCAAAATATATTCGATATATTCTGTGCAAAATGTTAAGTTCTGTATAGGTATGTACCTTATTTCGAAAAAGTTTATAAAATATAATTCCTAGAAACAACCTCAACATTAGACAATAGAGGAAGAAGAAACATATCAGACAAAGCCTAATTTTTCACAGGAGAAAATAAGTATGTTCTTAAAGCTCCAGTAATACATTCCTTGAAAAAACTCAGAATGCACTTTGGTCATTATTAAACATATTAGAACACAGGCAAATAAAACAAAATACTTTTGTTGTTTTCTACAGAAAGAAAATATACTACACAATGGCTGAATTGAGGCTGATCAAAAGGAATGGTGAGAGCAAAGTGATATTACGATATGGCTCTGTTCTCTACACATTCCTGATCTTAAGATGATGATTTGGGGATTAGAACTGCACCAATCAAATAAATAATTTACAATTAATTATTTTAAATTCCCAAAAACATGGTAAAAAATGTGAGGATATTCAACATGATACACCTTGCACCAAGAAAATTCTAGACTGTCTCAAATAAATTCTTTGTTTTAGAAACTAGATACCCAGTTTAAAAAAAAAGTTTGCTAAAACATTTCATGTTTCACATAACTCCTAAAATTTCTTGATTGTACAAACATAACAACTTAAAATCAAGGCCCAATGTAAGATACCATCATACTCGCTCTATTTACCTAACATGCCAACAGGATAAGTTCTCATTTGGAAACTTGGCAAATTACTTAGGGGGGAGGGGGTTAACTTTCTAGGTTAAAAGCATCTAAAATAGCCCTTATATAATTGGGGGTTGAGGGGGTAGATGTACCAGACTAAGTTTAGAAGGTAGAATTTGCAAGCTATAGCTATTTTTCCTGAAAATTCAGATACAGTTTTACAACTAACAATCAGAAGAATATTTAACTGGTCCTTAACCTTATTCTTAAGTTGTTCATTTGAGTGTGGTATGAATAGCATACACTATAGTGTACCATAGGGAGAAAATTATTTTACTTGAGTAAACATAATGTACTTTAGTAATATCAATAGGCACTTCACTTGTGAGATGAGCATATACCTCACTCAAAAGGATACCATATCATGCCCTAGTACACTATAACATATCCCATATAAAGATACGCATTAAAAGTAACAATTTTAAAAAGTGCACATTTTGAGCATGCACAGTTGGAGCTGTGCAAACAGCCCAGTGTTTCAAATAAATACAATTATTACTAGTTAATTTTTATCAAAATATCTTACAGTATGGTAACCATTTACAATTATTGCTCTATTAAGAGTTTTATCATCAAAGAGCACTTGTTGACCTGTTGTGTAATACCATATATATTAATACCGAAGGGTGCTTAAACTGCAGCTTAATCAGTTTAGATCCTGGCATTGTTCCAAAATAATTCAAAAGAAACCCTGACTGGATCTTGATTTACTGAAGAAAATGCTTTATGTGTTTAGCTGAGTCCAATGCTAGGTTATAAGGTTAAAGAAGTTTTCCTCAAGTAAGGCAAGTCACGGCATTGACGGAGAAACAGTGCTTAGCAATGGCTTCTCTTCTCACGATTTGTTATTTTGTCATTATTTATGAGCAATTACCAGGATCTCAAGTATCTGGATATCAGTTTTATCACCCTTTCAACAAGTAAGTACATCAAAGCTAAAAATAAAATATAAAGACTAAAATAAATGTAAAAAACAGTGAACAAGTGAAATAAATATAAGAATTGCACAGGACAGTCTGATGTAAACACTTCAATTTCCCAGCTGAGACTCCTGAAGCAAAGAGTCAGTGACTGCTTTCAGGCAGCTTAGTTGGTACTCTTATTCTGGAAAAGAGGCTACATCTTCTTTTCTCTGAATTGTCATGATTTAATCTTCCAAAGCTAGTGAAAAAATAATAGAAATAGTGACCATTAGAGCCAGTTTTGATATTGCAACTTACTAAATTATATCACATAATACTGTTTTTATCTAAATTTCATTCATAAACAAGTGTAGGTTCTACTATTTTAAATTCTTTTATCCTTTTATTTTCAAGAAGAATTCACCTTAAACAAATAAAAACATGAAAATCAGATTTCTCTTGCTTTTTTTTTTTTTTTTTTTACTAGGAAGTGGCAATATACATATACTACTTGTTAATATGAATATACTACACCTTACTTACTAGCAGCTTTGCACATGTTGGAGGATGTATGCATTGCTATATAGATAAATAATATAACTTACAGCCAAAACCAGAAATAGGGCTCTTTTTTTTTTCCTTTTTTATCACCTAAATTAGATTCAGATTATAGATGAGTAAAAATAAATACTTCCACTTATCCTATACAGAGTCCCATTTGTAATGAATACTGTTCCAAATTAGGAGTTCCATCTGTATTATAAACCAAGAATATTTATCATTCTTTGAAATTAAATGTGAAATTATTTAATTAATATTTAATATTATACAATATAATCAAAATGACTCCCTTACTGTACATGTGAGATCTCAAGAATGCTGGGGTAAAATAAATATCACAAAAATGTAATAAGGCACTAAGAAATTTAAAAATACCTGCAGGCTCTTACCTTTAAATTAAATCCAAGTAAGTCACTGATAACACCAGAAACAGCTGACAGGATGACAACCTGGGTGATGTTATAAAGCAGTGGATTCATTGTAAGCCCATATAATCTAAAGGGACTGTCCAATTCCTAGCAAAAGAGGAAAAAACCATGAGCCCAGATTCATTAAGAATTATCAGTTAAATTAATTCAGGACAATATGCAACGAGAATTTTTAGAAACACTTTCAAAAAAAAGTTACAAATTATGATAGTTTTAGAAAGAATAAACTTGGTTGAACTTGAAATAAGTAAACATACTTTTAGGTTTTCTTAGGAGAAAATGACTTTCATTTAAAAGAACCCTGTAACCTAAATTTGTAACTCCAATTTCTGTCCCAAATGAATGACTAATAAAGTATCAATCTAGTAGGTACAAGGTTAAAGAATATTTTTTATTATAAGAATAGAAACTGAAAGAGAACAATATCTTTTTGCAGAAGATTTAGAAATTTAGTTAGTCAAATTTTCAGCCAATATTAATACATATAGTAAAAACTCCCCCTTGAGACAATTTTCAAATACGTGGATTCATTAATTAAATGACTGATTCAAACATTTAAAGTTCTATATGGGCCAGGCACTGTGCTAGACTCTGGGAAGTTAACATTCAGTCCCCATGCTGAAGGACTTTGCAGTCTAATAGACATGCAAATAAATAATTCAACTACGAGAGTCCCACAAAAGAGTTAGGCATAAAAGGCAGAGGGCCATAGAGGAAGGTGCTCCTGAAACTTAGTGCATGGGGGGAAAGCGGGTATTCCCTAAGACACACGAGAACATGGCACCTTTGAATTACTACCGGTTGTGCAAGGGAAGACGTACCTTACATACTACTTAGGTAAGGGTCATTCTTTGGGCAAACTGTGCCTAAAGACTGGCACTAATGGAATTTAATTGGGGGAGTAGTATATCAGATGTGCGTGTGAGAAATACGGATTAGAGAGCAACGAGACCAGAAGGAGGAACGCCCTAAGAGATCAGTGTACCGAAAGCTCAAGTGAGATATGACGAGGGTCTGACTTAGAGCAGTACTGAGAGGGAAGAGGGGACAAATTAGAAGATTTTGAGAGGTTGAGTCAATGCGCCCAAGAATTTCTTGGCTGTGAAAAGTGAGAGAGAAGGCGCAACCTATATATTAAGTCCCAGGTTCTGACTAGAAGCCTGTTGTGCTTTGTATTTTAGTTATTTTTATATTTCTTTCTACTTTGCAATTGAAGCTACTCACAAGTGTCACCGTTATAGCCTCCTCCTGTCTAGCATAGTGCCTACATGATCAAGACACTCAATATTTACTTAACAAAAAACCCATCCACCTCTTCTGAACTCTTTCAATGCCTTATACTGTGATGCACAATCTATACCCACTTAATGCATTTTAAGACTGAAGAACTGACTGAAGAATTAACCATAGCATTGAGACACAACTAATTTCATACCATTCTATGAACACTTAAAAACAACTTTAAGAATTACATTCAATTTGTTACAGAAACTGAGATTTAAAAAAATATTTTCCTTTTAAGAAGAAAAAGCATTACTAACATTGCAAAGCAGTGATAAAGATACTTTATTAAATTACCTCCGAAGAGTTATTATTATGAGATCAGATATACTGAAATTATATTCTTTTTGATTGTTACCAAAATGCTTTGAAAATTTAAATATTTATTGGTGATACCTATTTATTATAATGATTATGTATAACTACTTTTTAAACCAACTCAGGCGAAGCAAGCAGAAGACTGCTTTGAGAAATACAAAATGAAAAATATTTGCAAATGAACATCAAATCTTTTTTAAAATCTATTTTAAGTTCTAGGATGCAAAAATTTCCAAAGATGCCAACCTCTACAATACTCTAAACATTATTAAAAGTCTTAAAATTTCAAAAGTGAATAAAATTTCAAAATGCACTGATTTGGATTACTTGGATTAGTTTTTCAATGAGAAATAAAATGTATATTGCATGAATGTGCTCAAAAATAATTTGGAAAACAATTTCGATAATCCTGAAAACCAAACACCAAGTAGGATCTACAAACAAAAAACTAAGATATAATGTTAGAGCAGCATTTTCTACATCATGTCCATTTTCAATTTCGTTTTTACCTTTAGCAGTTTAGTAGCCAGTTTTAAAACATTATTCACTAGTGTCAGTTCCTCCTTTTTGTTAGGTTTCTTCTCCATTTTCAAGTAGAGGTTTATCTTTTATTAAAAAAGAATAAATAATTAAATATACTTAAAATTATAACAAATACTTTGTTTTTAAAAGGAATTTAGAGACATCTGCTAAAATAGTAGTAGTAGTTCTCTGGCTATTATTGAGATTATAGGTGATATTAATATTCTTCATACTTAACCGTATATTCCAAATTTCCTACAGTGAACATATTATTTTATAATAAGAAAATAATAACTGTTATTTAAACTTTCAAATGTAACTAAAAGCTGAAAGAAGGAAAACTGGATGTCATTATTTAAAATGCAAAACACCTGAGTCACAGAGTCAAATCAACCCTGAGAATAAATACTAACTGGAGTAAGTAAATCAATTGGTTTGTTTGCTACTTTCCCCTTTCCCTCTAGTTGACTTGGTCTGACACGGTTACCAATTTTTAAAAATCAAACTATCCCTGACAAAATTACTCAACAAGTTCACTAGAAATAAGTTTGTTTAAATAATTCCTATGAAATGATAAGGAAAACGTTTAAACAAATTCATTCTAAATAAAGTTAAGCATCAAAATTACTATCCTTTATACTTTCTATTGAATGAAAGTTTATGCTTATTCAAATATGGCTCTGCTACACTGCAAAGCAAACATACCCCATTAATGGTTTAAAATCCATCATTTCTACAAATGCTACTTCCTTCTTATCAAATGAATATGCGACATAAAAAGAGTAGATTAGACTTAAGTCTGCATCAAGGCAGAAACACTGAAGAAAGGTTTGTGCCCTATCAAATTTCAAGTTTTGCTCTATAATACAAATGGTCTTAATCTAATAACATAGGTTCCTGAAAATTTTAAAGTAAATATGGGACTTCCCTGGTGGTGCAGTGGATAAGAATCCGCCTGCTAATGCTGGGGACATGGGTTCAATCCCTGGTCTGGGAAGATCCCACATGCCGCGGAGCAACTAAGCCTGTGCGCCACGACTGCTGAGCCCGTGCTCTAGAGCCCGCGAGCCACAACGACTGAAGCCCGCGCGCCTAGAGCCTGTGTTCCGCAACAAGAGAAGCCACCACAATGAGAAGCCCGCGCACTACAACAAAGAGTAGCCCCCGCGCGGCAACGAAAACCCAACACAGACAAAAATAAATAAATAATTAATTAAAAAAATTGAAGTAAATGTAAACATTTTAGTTTAATATGTAGACTATAGACATTAATTTATAACATAATAAACATGCATTCTCACCTGTTCAGTAAGTAATATTGAGGTATTGCTATATTTTTTACTTGTTTCTGATCCAAGGGTAACAAATCTTAGGAGAAAAAGTGTTAACGAGATGCACCAGATTACCAGTTCCCAATTGTAGTGACAATCAAGGAAGATCTCATGTACATGAAGCAACTAAAAGTGTATGAAAAAGGCAATATGAAGAAACAACATGATTCAAACAATTTCTTTTTAAAAGAAAATAACGTTTTACTTCATACAGATAGATCATGGATATAGAATTACATTTTAAAAACATTCCACATTTATTAGGAAATATTTCAAGCACGTAAAAGGTATAATGTAATCAAAACCCATCTAGTTACTTTTGTCAAATCTTAATATTTTGCAATATTCTTTCAGATTTTTGAATAATAGAAGATTAAAGATTCAGTTGAAGCCCCTTTAAACTTTTCATCATTCCCCTTCTTCCCCTCCCCTCTGTAAGGGTAATGAATTTTGCATTTACCTTTTCCATGCAGTTTTTTATAGTTTAGCTACATATTTATCCTTAAACTATGTTATTTTATATATATTTTAGAATTTATATAAATGCTATCACATTGCCCATATCATTCAATTTGCTTTTTATTCTACTGGATTTTTGTTTTCAAAGAGTATCCATTTATCCATGAAACATTAAGCTCAAATTCATTCATTCTAACTCCTACAAAGGTATTACAGTAAAAGAATCAACCACAGTGGATTGGCCTACTCTACCAATTAACATTTATTGTGGTGCCAATTTCCTTATTACAAACAATGCTGCAATAAATATTCTCTTATGCATCTCGTCTCCTTGTGCACATATATGACTTTCTCGAGGAGTTAATATCTAGGAGTAAAACTGCTGAGTCCTTGGATATTCATTCAACTTTAGTAGATATTACAAACCTGTCTCTGAAAACAGCTGTGCCAATTTATACTCTCAGCAGTGTATCAGTCTTCCCTTTGCCCTCATATTTGTCCACACTTGGTATTATTCAACTTCTTAACCTGCCAATCTGATGAGTATAAATTGTTCTCTTACTGTTTTAATTTTACTTTTCCTGATTACTTAGGGAGAATGAATATGTTTCATATGCTTATTAGTTACTGGGCTTCCTCTTCTGTAAGTTATCTTTTTATATTCTGTATCTAATATTTTTCTATTACGTTGTCTTTTTTTCTTATTGATTTGTAGACGTTATATATTCTGAATAACAAAGCTATTTAAATCACGTATTTTGCCAATATCTCTTCCCAGACTCTCTTTTGTTGTTAATGGTGCCTTTTGTAGTACTTACAATTTTTAGGGAAGGGCAGGACAGAAGAAGAATATATGAGAGACTGCAGGTATCAGGCAAAAGTCTAAAATATTTACTGTCTGGCCCTTTACAGAGGAAGTTTGCTGATCTCTGGCTTATAGGAACAAAATTGATTCTTTTATGTTGATGTTATATCCATTTTTGATCTTGAACTTCTAAAAAAGTATCATATTTTAAATAATTTGTCCGTAAAGTTACTTGAATATTCTACACATATAGTCTACAATGCTTTCTTTTCCAATCTTTATACAATTTCTTTCTTTTTCCTATCTTCACTGGTTAGTACCCTCCATTAAAATGCTATCTAGAAGTTATAGAGAGGGTACCCATCTCATTCCTGATTTTAAAGTAAATATCTCCAAGATAATAAATATCATATGTATAATGTTTGCTCCAGTTTTTGAAAGATATACTTCTATCAAACTAAGAACAGTACTTTCCAGTAATTGTATGAATCTCCACTGAAATTTACCAATTTGTTTTCTGTATATATGTAGATGATCAGATGATTTCTTCTTCTTTAATCAATTAAAGGAGCTCAAACTAGATAAATGGCTTTTCTAAAGTTGAAAATCTTTGCATCCCAGGGATAGACTGTCTTGGTCATGGCATATTTATTGTTATTAAATTGCTGGCTTCATCTTTCTAGTATCTTTGCATCTAAGTTAGCTCATTGTTTCCTATTTTCATACTATCTGTCTGGTATGGGTAACAAGGTTATACTAAGTACATAAAATGAGTTGGGGGAATATTCCCTCTTTTTCTACTCTCTAGATCTTTTGTGTAGCATTAGGATTACTTGTTTATTCGAACATTTGGCAAAATTCATCTGTAAAAACCACATGGGTCTAGATGATTTTTGTTGCTAGCAGATTTTCAAAATACTGAATCAATACTGCTTTATGATTATAGGTCTTCTCAGCTTTTCAGTTACTTTTTGAGTCAGTTTTAATTAATAAATTACGCATTTCTACAAAACAGTCCACTTAAGCTTTTAACTTCAATGACAAAACTAATTTATACTAGTATTCTTAAAAAAAAATTCTCAACTGTTTCAGTTTAATACTGTGATTTTTCTTTTTAAAAATGTGTTATTTGTAAGTATGTTTTGAAATTTTCAAACGTATGGTTTTCTTGTTGCTGTCTTGTTTTCTACTTTAACTGCATACAGCTAGTGGTCTGTATGGTATCAGCTGAGAATCACTTTGTCGCCTAGTACATGAAAAAGTTTTACAAACTGTTCTGTGCCTGAAAAGAATATGTACTGTCCAATTACAGAACAAAATTTTTAACTATCTTGTTTAGATACGTGTCTCCATTGTATTTTCGTCTGCTTAATCTATCACTTATGAAAGAAATGCATTAAATCTTCCCAATGTGGTATTCTGTCAATTTCTCACTACAGTGCTATTGATTTTGACTGTATATAGGTACGTTTGAAGTTATGTGATCACATGCAAACAAATTTGGAATTATTAGATCTTCCTGATGAATAATTCTCTAAATTTTTGTCAGGTTTTTCTTTATTCCCAATAACGCTTCTTAGATTACAGTCTCCTTCATCTGATATTAATGTAAGTTCACCAGCTTTCTCTTGGCTAGTATTTATCTGCAATATATTTTTCTATCTTTTTACATTCAAAACTTTTCAATGTTATTACGTTTCATGTGTCTTTTGTTGATAGCAATCGATAGATTTTATGTTCATTAGAGACAGAACTACTACAGGATGTACTTCAGGAACATGGAAATTAAACCTTGAAGAAAAGACTGAAATGCAATAAGCAACTGTGAGTAAAGAAATCAGTCTTTTTCCTTTTGGTTGCTTTTAGATTTTTCTCTCTGTTTTTGGTGTTCTGCAGTTTCTCTATAATGTGTCTAAGTGTCAATTTATTTTTATTGTGGCTTCTTGTTCTTGTTGTGCCTCCTAAACCTGAAAATTAACGTCTTCCACCAATTCAGAAAAACTCTTAGCCATTACCTCTCCAAATATTGCTCTCCCTCTTCTTTCCAACTGAAATTCCTATTAGATATATGTTGGATCTCCCAACTGTCTCAATCTCCTTTTCATATTTTCATCTCTGTTCTATATTCTGGATAATTTCTTCCATCTCCCAGTTCACTAATTATCTTTAGCTGTCTTAAATGTGCAATTTATTCTATTTGTTGTGTTTTAATAATAATGTCAGTGACTATTTTTTTTACCTCTATGAAGCAATGCTTGGTTCTTTTTCAAATCTGTTTTTCCTTAGTGTTATATACATCGTCAATCATTTTAAACAACCTTATAGTTTATCTGACCAGATCTGAAGTAGCTGGAGATGTACTCCTGCTGTGTGTTAATCTGTTGACTCACTCATGTTGGATTGTTTTTTCATGTGTTCTGAAACCTGAAGGGGCTTTATCTGTGGAAATCCTGTGAGGCCTAGGGTTGATGTCACATCTCCAAGAACAGTCTTGGTTTTGCTTCTTCCAGGTATCCAGGAGCCTAGGATTACTTTTTATATTAACTTCTTGACACAGGGGTTACAGGACAAGATCTGTAATGTACATTTGAACCCTGAACCTGTGTGAAAGGCAGACCTATAGTTATATATTCTTAGGAGAGACTTCCCCTGCCTCCTTGCCAAAATCCAGGCAGAATCAGACAAGCTTCCTTATCGTCTTTCTGTGCTGTTAGGCACACTGTTTTTCTTATTCCACCTTTTCACTCAGACTATAGCCCTTTGAGGATTCTGGCCTTACAGCGTATGTATAAGGAGGTATGGCAGGTCAAGGCCTCATCTTCTTGTCCTCATATGGGCATAAAATCTCAAGTCTCTCAGATACTAACACTGACAATGTACCTCACCATAACATTAACACATATAATTAATTGCTGTTTTTCAGTTCTATCTTCATTTTTGGCCCCTTACTGTCTTAAAAACTCAGACATATATGTAATATGTATATAAAAAAGCTCACTTATGTATATTAAATAAGGCTGTGTTTTTTCCCAGAATTGTATGATGTTCTAAAGCAGAAGAATTTTCAGGTAATCTAGTATGTCTTATTACTTGAAATGGAAGTTTAAATTTCATAGCATAGAATATATCCTGAGATATTTTTGTGCTTCCTGACTAATGTTGGACAATGAGAATTCTTTTTCAGAGCATGAGGCTGTCAACTCACAGTGACAATTCAGATACAAAATAAAAGAATTAATATTAAATGTGAAGAAAGCAGAGATTCATGGAAAATAGTCTGAAAATTTTCATAACTCTCATAAGTTTGTTTTGGGAAATAAAGATAACCAGGTGAATTGTAGACAAAAACTAATTATTATATGTTCAATCAATAGACACCTGAGAATAGGCTAGCCGCTGTTCATGACATAGATGAGTAACATGCATTTATTTATTCTACAGAAAAAAACCTGTAAAAAGTCAATGTCAGATTACTTATTACTTTGATTATTATTAGAAAGTTGAATATTTATAGATCTGATTATCTAATTTCTACAGAACAAGTTAACTCACCTGGGCACAACAGATAAATACAACTGAGATAGTTAACAAGAAAGCAGATGAAACTATGACATCAACTGATCGCTGAGGACCTCGACGCTGGGGAAAAAAGGGAAAACACTTTAAAATATATTTACTAATTAGCAGCTAATTCCATGCTTTCAATTTAGGTATTGATCCATCAATGCACGTTGATCATAGCTTACAGCACTGAAAATATACCTAATTTGTGAGATGAATTTTAATTATAAAGTGTTACTATTTCCTGAGGATTTGCAACACAGTGAAAATGGTGAATACACAACCTAGAATTCTTAGGTTAACTTCCAAATATTCCATTCTGTCAAACACTAATCATTTATTCAACATGTTTTTTTGAGCATCTGTTCAGAATGAGGCACAGTGCTAGGAGCTGGGAACACAGCAGAGAACAAAACAGACATGGACTCTATCATCACAGGAACTTGTTGGGAGTCAGACATCAAGCTCATAGTCACAGACGTATATATAAGTTGTAAGGAGTGCTACGAAGGAAAGGTATAGAATGCTTTGAGAAAACTGGTAGGGAGTTTGGTGTAAATATCACTTCCTTAGGGAGATCTTCCCAGGCCCATAATCCTAACTCCCAAAAAGATTATGTAGGCCTGGGAAGATCTCTCCAAGGAAGTGATATTTACACCAAACTAAGGTGCAGGAGCATGATGGCACATGGCAGTGTTGTTGGTAGAAGGAAGAGCATGTGCAAGAGTATAAAACCCAAAAGATCATAGTGCATTCAAAGAATTGAAGCAGTGTAGTATGGCTGGAATGCAGGGAAGAAACTGTTTCAAAACGAGACAAGAGGGACAGGCTATCCACAGGAGCTAGGTCATCAAGGGCATTATAAGCCCTGCTAAAATCTTGTTCTTCATCCCAAGATCAATGGAGAACCTTCAGAAAGCTTTAAGAATATGTTCAAATATACATTTTTAAGACATCTCTGGTAGAAAACTGAAGAAAATATTAGAAGGAGAAAATAGGAATGCTGTGAGGCCAGTTAAAAGGCAGCTGCAGTAGTCCAATGCAGAAGATGATGGGTGGCTGCAATTAGGGTGGTGGAAATGGGAAAAAAAAAAAAGAGAAGTAAATGGATTCAAGATATATTTTGGAAGCAGAAAGTGTGGGAAATGGTGATAAACTGAATGTTGGAAATGCAAGAGAGGAAGTCAGTACTGAGGATAATTCCTAGGTCTGGAGTTACGTTATTTCCCTCACGGAAGTGTAAGCTCCCAAGGGTAGGGATTTTCATCTTGTCAACAGTGAATGGAACATGGTTAACATTAAATAAATGTTTATTGAATAAAATAATCAATGCATAAAAGAATGCAATACGTACTTAGGGTTGATAATGAGGGGAAATTTTAGGTGGCTTCTCACTAAGACAGGTAACAAAGATCATATCTAACCTTCCAGAAGTGTCACAGTGAGGAAAAAATAATCTACACCAATCTTTAGCATCTCCCAGTGGAGACTAACTTAGCTGAATTTAAGAAGTTAAATAAATAAACAGAATAATGAATTTTTAAAATAGAAGTGTAGACTGCAAATTTTTTCTACTTCTTTCCTTGTTACTTCAAAATAAAAAGCATTAAAGACCTAAGTATGTCAGAGGATAGTTGGCCTTTAGGTCAATTTTATTAAGACATGATTACTCAATACATAATGAAATTCACTGCTAATGCAACAAATAATCCTCAGAAGAATTGTTTTCCTAAAACTAATTCAGATGTTTCCCATTTCCCTCCTGAGTTTTTATATCTTAATTCCATAATTAGGAAAGTTATTTTAAAAGATTAAGGAAAAAGAATGGCATGAAAAGGATGGCTTAGAATTGCAAGCTAAAATTTCCAAATAGTAATAGGCCACTTCAGCGACTCACTAACAGATTTTTTTTTTTTATTCTTTTTTTAAGCAGTGGGCTCCCTCTGCTGGCTTGTGATAATCATTCTAGGCAGAAACAAAATCTTTAATCTAGCTTTTGAATGAGTAGAAGTTGGTAAGATTCATGAACAAAGATAAATTTAGGACAATCTGATCTTGAATCATCTACCTAAAATGCATTTAAGCCTTTCAGACTTCAGATGTTTTACTGTAAAGAACCAGTTTAACATTTATTTTGAATTTCTGCATATGGATCAAAATGAACACTAAGTGTGGCCATATAGCACCATATGAGTACAAATCTGACTATAAATCTAGACATACATACATAATGACAAAGAAACTGGAACTATGAGAGGGAGCCAGCACGTTAAGAGTACTTTTATCACTACCATTCTACCTTAAGATAGGACCGGAGAGAGAGCCACATTTTTATATTCTGTACTTTCTTCAATCGGAAATGGGGAACCTCAGATTTTCGAGCCCTCCTTGCCGATGTTAAATGTCCAAAGAGTTTTGCAAAAAGTAATCGCTAAAAAAGATTAAAATAAAAATTAATTTTCAAGTAGATTACCATATAAAAACAAAAATCAACAAAATAAGGATTATTAAGATTTTACTTGGTTACGTATTACAAAAACAAAATAGGAAAATAATTAGCAGCTCAAAATGATTTAATGAAATTCTAAAATACTTCAGGAATACCTTGAATATTATGAAAAGGATGAAATATTCTCTATTCAGAAGTCTATATTATACCCACCTGTTTGTAAGTTCTTTCTGCTACACAGAGCAAAAAAAAGAAAATCCACACAAGAGACACACGAACCACAAAACTTATTATAACCATAGAAAGAACTATGATATCTTCATTAGAACCAAATGCAATCACATAAAGTTCTGAAGCAGAATGTGCTGTGAGTTGATCCAAGTCTGTAGCTTGGGAGAGTCGGAAAACAAACGGAGTTAAACCCAGGATTAGAGAGACTGCGTTTCCAAAAATCTGGTATCCTATTCCTGGTATATGGCTGTTTACCTTTATAGAGAGACAGGAAAAAAGGAAAAAAAAAAACACACACACAAATTTTATCTACAGTAAAATAAATTCCTAATGAAGCATTATTTTATTTATAGCAATATGAAATAATTTTGTTAAAATATATTAGTTTTAATACATGAATAATGAAATTTAAATTTACTCAAAGTCTGTAAGTCATTATTGTTTCAGTTTTTAAAAACACTTCATTATCAGATCTCTAATTCACTAAGTAGATGCAAAAGGATTTACTAACCCGGTCTTAACCGGGATCTTGAACAAAAAATTCTATTTATCTCATTAAAAAGTTAGAAATACTTAACAAATACTGCAATATTGAAAAGAATGAGGAGACCTCATATACACTTAAATTCAGTTACAGAAAAAATCTAAAATTATACTTACTCGATAAATTTATGATTTGTGTTTTTCTTCAAAGTTCAATATACAAATGAATATCTCCTTAAACTCTAAAACCATTTTCTTTTATATATATATACACATATTTATTTTTTCTGAAACCATTTCAGAAGAGAGACTATGCTAGAGGGGTAAAAATTAAATAAGAGGGGGGAAAAAGGGCGGGGGAATTATAAAAAAAGGAAGTTGGAAATTAAATAATGGGAAAATATAAAATTGGTAGGACTGGGAGGGATCTTAAATATCATCTAGCTACCTTTTTATCATATTACAGAGTATGTAAAAATTCCCAGATAGTTAAGGTACAGAATATCAACTAGATCCAAGTCTTTAGGGACTCCTTGTCAATAGCTTTTCATAGCTCACACTGAGATATGTAATAGGACATGAAGTAGATCAATTTCTGAAACCAGTTATTTTAATTCCTGTCCCACATAATGTGTGCACAAAAGTTCTAGTTAATGATACACAAGAAATTTAAAATTGCAACTTAAATCATGCTTAGTTGTCCAGAGGAATCAGGTAAAATTTCAAAAGTAGTAATGATCTAATAAGAGAAATAATAATGGAAACTGAACTTAAAATCCATAGTATTTGTACTCTACATCTTCAAATAACTCAAGATTTTTACTAGTTGCATAACTTCTATATATTTAAGTAGGCAAGCATCAATACCAATTTTCCAGTTTGATTTTTTTTAATGTTTTGGGTAGTAATAAATAAATGAACCATGATAAATGGTACAGGAAAATAAGTTTTCATCAACACTTGTATATATCTAGCAGCTCCTAAATTTGACCCATTGAAAGCAAAAAAAATAACATAAAAGTAGAAAATTTTAGACTGTATCATCTCTTCTTTTTTTTTTTTTTGTGGTACGCGGGCATCTCACTGCTGTGGCCTCTCCCATTGTGGAGCACAGGCTCCGGACGCACAGGCTCAGCGGCCATGGCTCACGGGCCCAGCCGCTCCGCGGCATGTGGGATCTTCCCGGACCGGGACACGAACCCGTGTTCCCTGCATCGGCAGGCGGATTCTCAACCACTGCGCCACCAGGGAAGCCCTGTATCATCTCTACTTAATCAGAATATGAAGCACATTAAAAGATGAGAGTGATTTGGTAAAAAATCACTGTTGAAATCACTGTTTAAATACAAATTAACATTTTCAGGTTGAAGAAATGAGGTGAGTAGGTTATATAGTATTTCAGTAATCATTTAATATATTGATAATCACTGTCTAAGCAAATAAAATTTAAAAACTCACTCTGTTCATTATCATTCCACTAATTTCAAGAACAGACATGTCTGCTTTCTTGCAGTCATTGCCTTCCCATACAATAGCGCTTATTTTTTCTAATCCCGGGTGAGAACTATGGAACCAGGGCAAATGACTCTGTAAAAAAAAAACCAGAAATTGGTGAATATATTAACTGCATTTCATAAATAAGATATATGTGTGTATATATCTGTATACACAACCAATTTTATCTACACTAAAAAACAGAAATTGGTGAATGCATTTACATTTTATTTATAGAACAAATATATGTATCTGTACAAAGCTATATCGTGTACAATTTCAGTGACACTAAAATTCTATCTTAAAATCAGCATATACACTGAACAGATGGCATAAGAAATTACGTTTATAAAAATGCATAAGTTAAGAACTTTGTGTAACATCTATTAGGCAACCTACTGTTCAAAAATACTCTAAAATTTATCAGCAAAAGCACTTAGTTGTCAATCTGTCTACATAACTCTTAATATACAAGTGTTCAAAGACAATTGTACATTAAATTCATATTATTAATTGTTCATACTACTGACTGTCCAACTTTTGATCATTCAATACGAAGGAATATGATAGCTGAGATATGAACCTCTTTGAAGGACTAAACAGTGATACAATCTCATTCAGAAAGAGATACAAACTTACCCTTAATATTTGATTTAGTTACTTTTCTGATTTTTTAATCTAGCAATTCTCCAAAGGATCAATTTAACTTTTATCCCCCTTGGAGCAAATATTGTGAACTGAAGCACCTAGAGATAGAAGGAGAGTCCTTCTATCTAGAAGGACTAGAATAACGTATCTCTCGAAGTTTCAAGGAATAGAAAAAGGTAGAAAGAAAAACTGAAAGCTTTAACACAAAAAAATCAGATACTTAAAGTTGGGTTTTTTTTCTTTGTTTCAGATCTATAATTAAAAGAATAAAACTTCAAAATAGGATAGTTGGGGGTTAAAGATGGCAACAAAATTAATAAAACACTAATATTTACATTATCAGATATTGATAGAAATAACACTAAAAGATTAGCCCCAGAATGGGATAAATTTGATAAATCTGTTTTATTACATTACATTATTTCTAAGTTATTTTTATAACGTATTTCATGGAAATAACTTCTAACAATGAACAGAAGAATCTACTTCAGAATATTCGAGGACAAAAATGTGATTGAAATATGGTAAAGATATGCTTCTGTAAACTTAAAGAAGATATTTTCCTCTAGGGGAAGTAAAGTTGCATTGATTCATTTCAGTTAAAGGTATAAAATAATAATACAATAATATGTAAGAAAACAGACATGGGAAATTATTATTCTGACCTCATACATTAATTTTCTTTATGAACAATTATATAGGCAAACCATAATGCCAGTAGTTATGCTACTGGCAAAGCTCTTTTACATTTAGTTATTTGGCTATCAAGAGGTTTTCTCTAAAAATTTATCTGTTCCAAAGATATAGTATTTTAATATACATTAACCTTCACAGTATATATTTCACTACTGGAGAGCCTTACGAGCTATGAGATGCTAGTTATTAACTATCCACTTAATTCCTCAAATTATGTTTTATAATTTTTCCCCAAACAAAATACTCTAGTTTGGGATAAAAATAATTTGCACCAAAATATGTAACAAAATTTCCCTGGAACTTTAATAATTATGAAACATAATGGAACTAAAAAGCTAAGAACAAGTATGAAAAGCTGAATGGAAAGAGTGTTAAGCCACAGAGGTAACAGATTAAAACACCGATATACAGGCTTTTTTTTTTTTAATTCTCAGTCTGTAACAGTGGATTACATGAAGCAAGACATACAATACCAAGAATGTACATCTAGAGACAGAAACAGGAAATCAAAAAGTTCTTCACTCTACTTCCAAAAGTACTCATTTTGCCCCGGTACCTTCTAACTAGCATTTGATAGCATTTTCCTGTTTCCAGAAAGGCAAAAGGCAAGAGAGTAGAGCAACTAGAAACTGGAGAATTTTTAAACAATTAATTAAAAGATACAGGGGCGTGTGTGTGTGAAATGTACTCAAAAATAGGAATTATGGGGATAGATGTATAAGTATAGCTGATTCACTTTGTTATAAAGCAGAAACTAACACACCATTGTAAAGCAATTATACTCCAATAAAGATGTTAAAAAAATTTTAAACATATTGTACAAATATGTACTCCCTTCAGTACATGAGACTTTTTTAAAAAGTTTCAAAGAAAACATCAGAGCAAATCATTCCATTTTATAATTTTATCACATAGATTCTTCTTAGTTATGTTTTTCAAACTAAAATTTGGAACTCTTTCAATGGTTGCTCTTTATCCTCATCAAAATCTCAACTGCTTTGCTCCCTGTTCATTCACAACTGCTTGGAAACCTTAACACTTTAAACGGCAACTATTTACCAAGAAAATAAAACAAAACTACAAATTTGGTGACATACTGACTAGAACACACTGATTCAAATACTCAGTGCTTCACATGATAAGGAATATTTCAGTCTTCATGGTAGGCAGAAAAGGGTCCTCCAAACCTAATACAGACCTTAGTCAAACAAGAAAAAAAGCAGGCAGCTTTTCATTAAAGGGAGCTAATTTCAGCTAAAACTGAAAACATGAGCTTATTTTTTAGGAGCCTGGGAATACAAAATGTGTGTATAATCAAGTATATAATCCAAAAGCAAAACCAAAGTAAACCTAGAATACTATAATTAATATGCAGAGTAGAACATTAAAAAATGTTTATTTTACCAAAAAAAGAAGCAGAGTAGTGTGACAGATTTAGGACCAATTTATTCTGTAGAGCATTCATTAAAACAATTTTTTTAATCATTTAAGAAAGGCCTAATTGGCATGTTTTAAAATTTTTTATTTTGTTTCATTCAGTCACTCAACTAATATTAAACACCTACTATGTACCAGGCACTGTGTGATACAACAATGAGCAAAACAACACATGGTCCCTGCCTCTGTGCCACGTATGGGATTGCTGGGAAAATGGCTCACAGGCATTTTCCTAAACCTCAATTTCAGTTATTATCCTCTGTGACTTAAATGAATACACAGATGACTCATCCAACACCCTTTCTCATGCATTGTTCATTGTTTTTTTCACTTCTTAAATTCCAGGGAGCTTCAGCTATTTCCATGGCCACACCCTGGACCCTGTCATCACACAGAATTGCTCTACATCTGAAATGAGTCTCCAGCCACAACCTCTCATCTTACCAGGTCTCTCAAACCTTCAATTCAAAACACACTCTTCCCTCAACATACCTATTCTTCAACCTATCGGTCCCTTCTTGGTTTCATTTCCTTCTCAATCTAACATGTCTAGAATTTTACCATATCCATTATTTCAACCAGCATATCATCCCCTCTCCTGTCCCTTGAATAGCAACTATTTAGCACCTACACTGTATGACTTTGGGTGCATTATTTAATTCTGAGCCTCCACTTTCCATCTACGAAACAAAAAATAACCTACATTGTTATAGGTCATGTGGATTGTATGAGACAACGCATCTAGATTACTTTGCACAGTGGAAGATATATAATAAATGCTTATTAAATGTTTGCTGCTATTATAATTATTACAACTATATTCCAGAGAATAGCAAACAACTATGTAGAACGGGCAACTACAAATTCATAGTTTCAGATTCCAACTGGACCCTCAACCACGTGGCAGTGTGACTCTTTTTAATGTGTTACTTGGCTTGAACACAAGCAAACACAAACTCTCTCCCCACCATCTCCGTTTCCCACAAATGAAAATGTCAAGCCTTCACCACCATCCACAAGCCCCTTATCCTATCATCTCACTTCTTTACTGTTAAGAGACCACCTGGCCTCCTGCACATCAAAGAACAGAGATCATCAGGCAGTAACTCCCTCGTGGTCTTACCTGTTTCGTACACTCTTCCTCCTCCTATTTCAGCAGAGGACGTGTTCCTCGTCCTGCAGAAAGCTAAGCTTCTTAATCATGCCTCCCCGCTCCAGAACCCTAATCATCCAACAACTTCTCCTGTACCTCTTCAATTCTTCCCTACTGTTTTTTCTCCTATGCACATTAAGTGCTCAAGTATCTCACATCTTCACATTTAGGAGGTGGGGACCAAAACATTCCTTCAGTTTCTCCAACCTGTCAGGGCCATGCTTCTTAAACTTCATTCCTCATTTTCACCCCTCGGCCCTCTGTAGCAAAGCTTCTTTCCCCTAACAGTTTTCCTGAAGCTGAAGCCAAAATGAATGGATATATTTTTAAGAGAAACATTTCAATCAGATCGAGAATAATAATACTTGGCTTTATCATATATTTATTTTAACCCCATTTGCTCCAGGTATTTTAATTTACAAAAATTACAGGCAAAATTGAAACTTACTTTGTACCCTTCCCTGCTCTCATTCCCTTTTTAATTCCCCAGATCTATTATCCTAAACTTGGCGTTCATTATTCCCTTGCATGTTTCTATATGCTTACTGCATATGCTTTTATTCATAAACAATATATAACCTTGCATGTTTTAAAACTTCATTATAAATGGTATATTGTACGTATAATTCTGCAACTTGCTTTTTTAATTCAGTTATATTCACAATTTGTTCTTTTTGATATATGTAACTGAGTTCAATCAATTTCACTGATGTATATTATTTTATCATATGCCATGATTTATTAATTCTACTATTGCTGGCTACTGCATTATTTTCCATCTTTCACTATCACATACAATGCAACGAACATTTTTTAATATGTCTCCTTGCGCCCATCTTCTAAAGTATCCTTGGAGTGAGTCTTATAGTATGTAGACCTTCCATTTTATTATAAAGTAACAAAGTGCTCTCCAAAGTAGTTGTGCAGATTTATATTAACATCAGCTTTGAATAAGAGCATTAAAAAATTCTTTTCTTAAAATAGTGAAAAACCAACCAGTATTTTTTGCAAGGAATGGAAATTCCAGCTAGCTCAAATAAAGGTGGTGATTGGATGATAGTGTTTCTCATCAGAAACATTTTGTGGCATCCAAGGGAAACTTAACTCTAACTAGGACTTAGGACAGAGGAATCAGCAGCCCTGGGGACCCTCTGTACCTTGTAGACTTTCAGTCAATTATTCTGCCATTAATGTGCCTAAGCTGAACCCCATGTGTCTGTTTCTCTTCTACTGAACTTTAGTTACATGTTTGTGTACAGACACATATGTGTTACAATCTCATTACACTTGCTCTCTCACAACCCTTTTTCTGATGATAAGAATAGAGTTCATTTTGTTCCTTGGAAGGAGGAAGCAGAGATAAAGAGAGAACTGTTCAACACCAAGTATTCAGTAGAACTGACTAAAAATAAGATGTTTGATATGAGAATATTTTTTCCTAAAAATGTGTCAAGTAGTAGCATTTCAAATTTGGGTTGGTGTGAGGTGAAACAGAAGTAGTACTTGCCTGGAGATTAGCCAGAGCAGGGGACCATGAATACACAAACCCGGAGAAAATAACAGATGTTATGCAGCAAGCTTTGGGCTTTGGGAGAGTTTAAGTCAAGTTTTCCTAAATCTGATTAGCACTAGCCCAGATGGAGGGAGCCAGGTTCCATCTTCTGGGCTCTGCACTTCAGAGGCCCTGTTTCTGGCTCTGCTTCAGTGGTGCCCCTCCCTGTGAAGTAAGGAGTTTGCAGAGTTGGGGATATGCATATGTGGAACCCATACCCTTCTGGATCCGTGGGACCTAGAATCCCCTATCCTACTGGTCCCAAGCTGCCTTCCTAGGCCTGCCCAGGCCTCTTGCCCAGGTCCCTCTGGAGAGGGACTCCACCAGTGTGTATATATCTGGGCCAGAGGAGTGGCCAAGGAATTTGGTTTGGATGGATGTGGAAGGAAGTTGGGTGTTGGACCCTAGGATGTCCATATTCACACGTGAGCCCCTCTCGATGCTGGAAGAAGCTTGGGATGAAAAGACAAAAGGCTTAATCCAAAAGCCTCCATTGGTACTTTTACCCTAGTACCTGAAAATCTGAGAAGAAAGCTTATCTACGAAGGACAGGGTGGCCCGAGCTGACATTCCATGTAGTGTAATTTGAGGGGCATCGCAAAACCCTGCTTATAATACAAGGTATGCCTTGGGTAAACCTGTCCTGAGAATTAGCCGTGAACCTCCTCCCTAACTAATATAGTAATGAAGCAGCGAGAAAAATTCACCTACAATTTTAATTTTCAAAAGCTCATTATGCATTATGATCTTGTAAGAAAAATATTTCATACGGAGACACCTGTAAAGTGAAAGAGGTTAAAGTCTTGGTTCTCATACAAGGCAATAATTTCTCCATTTGGAATGCTAGCAATGTTCTCTCTTCGGAAAGTTTATAGAGCTTATATCCTGCCTGTTCTCCTTTAATAAAGAAATATTAAATATTTTTAAATAAACTTTCTTTAATGAGCTAGAAAAAAAATTCTTTTCTTACCTAAAGTAACAAGTATTTTTTTCCTATAATTTCTTCTAAATAGTTTAAATTTTTATTTCTTCACACTTAGGAACTATCTGGAATAAATTTTTGTCTTTGGATAATTATTTGACCCACAACCATATACTGAACAATCCATCCTTTTTCTACTGATTTGTAATGTCACTTATGTCATACATTAGGGATCCATACAAACAGGTATCTATTTCTGGGTTTTCTATTCTGTCCCATTGGTCTATCTGTTTACACACTGAGTCTGTCTGGCCTGCTATAACAAAATAACACAGACTAAACAGCTTACAGACAACAGAAATCTGTTCCTTGCTGTTCTGGAGGATGGGCAGTCCAAGAACAAGGTACTGGCATATTTGGTGTCTGGTGAGATCTCACTTCCTGGTTCACAGCCTACTCTCTTTTTGTTGTAACCTCACATGATGAAAGGGAAAAGGGAGCTCTCTAAAGCATCTCTTTTACAGGGGCAGTAATCCTATTCATGAGGGCTCTACCCTCATGATCTAATCACTTCCCAAAGGCCCCATCTCCAAATACTATCACATTGGGGATTAGGCTTTGACATATCAATTCGGGGGGGACATAATATTCAGTCTATAGCGTGCAGCTGTACCATACCACCTTAATTACCACACCTTTAAAGTAAATTTTTTTACTCAGTAAGAAAAGTCCTCTGTTCTTCAAAATTATTTTTGCTATTCTTGACATTTTGCTCTTTAATGTGGACTTTAAATCAGTCTAAGTTCAACTAAAACACAAACAAACAAACATGCTGCTAGGATTTTGATAGAAAAAGCAGTGATATGGGTATCTTTTTCTTGTTCCTGACGTTAATAAAAATGATCCTAAAATTTCATCATGAAGTATGATAGGTTTTTAGACGCTTCTTTGACAGTTACCTTTTTTATCAGATTAAGGAAGTTTCCTTCCATCGCTAGTTGTCTAAGAGTTTATTTGTTGGTTTTATTATTAAGATTTGATGAGAAGCTGGATAAGAGAGAGAAGGTAAGGAAGAGTAACCCCCAGGTTTCTGAACTGGCGAGCGAGTGTATGGAGATGTCATTCATAAGAAAAACAGATTTATGAAGGAAGACGAAGTATTTGGTAAATGTGAAGTACTGCTGGGACATTCAAATGAAGATATCCTATAGACCTGTGCTGTCTAATATGGTATCCTACTCACATGTGGCTAGTGATTACTTGAAAAGTGGCTAGTCCAAATGAGATGTGCTGTTAAATGTTCACAACAGATATTGAAGAAAGTATTAAAAAATGTAACATATTTCATTAATATTTCTCATACTAGTTATATGTTGAAATGATAATATTTTGAATATACTGGGTTAAACAAAACATACTTAAATTAATTCCACCTTTTTAAATGTTTTCAAATGAGACTACCAGAAAATTTTAAATTACATATGTAACTCTCATTATACTTCTGTTGGATAGCATTACCATAGGCACTTGGAGATACAAATCTGATACTCATGAGATGTGAATTTGTGAATTACAATCTTATAGGTGGAGTTAAGGTCACAGGTATAGATGAATCTGACCGTGAAGTATGCTGAGTGAGAAAAGGACTAATGTACAATTTGACTTACAAAACTCTATTTACTGACAATTTCTCAGGAATATATGTTTGCAAGGTGAGTGACACAATCATTATACAAATACTGAGATTCTATGTTCCAGTGAAGCCAGACGGCAGCTCACACGAAAATAAAAATAATATAGGAACATTATTTTAATTGTAAGTTTTTTCTTCACCTCTGTAAAATCTGTACATACATTCAAAGGAGCTGGACTTATAGCCCCACATAATCCAACACTGTAAACCAACCTGATGAAAAGGGTCGTCTCTATATTCTTTTTTCACACATGGATTAATTTGAGGATTTTCCACATCTGTCTCACTGGTACAAGATGATCGGCATTCTGCACAATGTAACAAGTCTTCCCATAATACATCTTCTGTTTCAGATTCTGGCCTTGTGCTCTCAGAATCCTGTCTGGAACTTGAACAGCGAGAGCTGCAACTAGTACCCGATTTAGGGGCATCCTGAAATCAAGATATTCTTTGACATTAATACAATTTATGTACCCTTTCCAACTCAAAGGATTCTATCAGAAATATATATTGCTACTTTTTGCTAAAACAACACACACTGTCAAATGACAGTGAAATAAATAGCAAAGCATTAAAATACATAATATTTTTTAAGGAGAAACAAAATTTCCTCATATCAAACTTTGATTTCACATCTCAGCTCAAGTGTTATTTTGCAGGCAAAGGTTGTGCCTGTTTTCTCTTAAAGTTTATACAAAATTTAGAATTCAGAGACTAGCCTAAATCCATATGGACTGCATAGTCAGTGAATGTTAACCCACTTTAATTGATGTGTTTAATGGAGTTCTTTTCTTAGGTTGTTTTTTTTTGTTTTTTAGCAACAATAGATTTCATGTATCTACTGTTTTTGTTTTTCAAACAGAAGTTCAATAAATTGCTATAAAATTAACAAATAATCTATATCAGGAAGAAAACTGCCAACTCATGTTTCTTAATCTATTGTAAAAAAGTGAAAAACTAAAAGGCACAAGTTAAATAATTTCTGATCAATTTACTTTTTTCCTAAGAGTTTTTAATGTACAAAATAAATACCTTTGACTACATTTTAATTTAAATTAATTCCAAATAACCTTTCCTAAATAAAGAATGGTAATAGCCATCCTTATGAAGTCAAGTATGCTGAAATTTTTGGATTTGTTTTTAGCTATCCTCTGTCACTAAGATTTTGTCAATTCTACTTTAAAATATTTTATATTTACCCCTATTTCCTATGTTATCACCACAGTACAGACTTCATCATTCACACCTTGTTTACTCTAAGACCTTCCTGACTGACCCCATCTGAAAGGCCTTCCCCTCTTTCCAGATTAACCTTCCCACAGTGAAGCTATTCTTTCATTCCTCAGACAAAAATCTTTCTGTGGCTTTCCACTGTCCTCCTGCATAAAGTTCACATTCCTTCACCGAGCAGCATGCTTGTCTTCAAATGTGCTACTTCGGATCCTGTTCTCCACTTCTCCTCCAGTGACACTGGGCTACGTCTTAGCCTCTAAACACAGCTTGCTCTTTGCCACTCTAGCCTCTGATCATTTTCCTACCTCTTACGGTAATCCTACTCTCCTTTAAAGCCTACTCAACAAAGTGTCAGGAAAATACCATCTCTACCCCTTTCCAGCTGTCTTACCTTGTTTCTGAGTCTTAGTTTAGCCATCTACCAATGGGGAATAAAACTACCTACCTTAAATAGATATTAAAAATTAAATGAAGGGCTTCCCTGGTGGCGCAGTGGTTGCGCGTCCGCCTGCCGATGCAGGGGAACCGAGTATGCGCCCCGGTCTGGGAGGATCCCACATGCCGCAGAGCGGCTGGGCCCGTGAGCCATGGCCGCTGAGCCTGCGCGTCCGGAGCCTGTGCCCCGCAACAGGAGAGGCCACAACAGAGGGAGGCCCACATACCACAAAAAAAAAAAAAAAAAAAAAAAAAAAAAAAAAAATTAAATGAGCACTGTAGCTTTTAATACAAACTAAGTACAAAGGCGCTCGACAAATGTTAGTTTAAAGGTACTCTCTATTTAGAACAATTACTTTGTCCCTGAAGCGAGTTATTATTATTTATATTCATTTGGTGATAAATTTTGCATTGTTGTCTGGCATCTGTAATACTGTCTATGTTAGACGTTCATGTATTTCATATTCTCAAATAAATCATAACTCTCAAATAACACTATAAGTCTATGAAAGACAGAAACCAAACACTACTTTTTTTTTGCCATCATTAGCACAGGTAACAAAATGTCTTAAATGAATGAGATCTATCTATCTATCTATCTATCTATCTATCTATCTATCTATCTATCTATCTATCTATCTATCTATCTATCTATCTATCTATCTATCTATCTATCTATCTATCTATCTATCTATCTATCTATCTATCTATCTATCTATCTATCTAT
>NC_041218.1:88076761-88096578 GCF_002837175.3 Physeter macrocephalus
CCGAACGCGCAGTCCCATCGGCCATGGCTCACAGGCCCAGCCGCTCCGCAGCACGCGGGATCCTCCCGGACCGGGGCACAAACCCGTGTCCCCCGCATCGGCAGGCGGACTCTCAACCACTGCGCCACCAGGGAAGCCCAGATATATTATTGATAATTAATTTATTGATATTAGAATGGGATACCAAATATATATTTAGTGTACTGAGATAGAGTATGTGTGGGAGGAGGGTTGTTTGAGGGAGAAGTAAAAATTTTCCAAAAGAGTTGAGCAGGAAAATGAAAAAAGAAAGAAAAAAAAATACAGAAAGAGAAAAGTGTAAAAATTAGTCAGCTTTCTTTCGTGAAAAGCACTCCAAAAATACTTCCAATTCACTAATGTCAACCAGAATATTTGAAGCATAAGCAGTTTTCATCACAACACTTTTCATTAGATAGCAAGACACAGACTGTATTAAGTAATCAGTAATTGCTAATCCAAAATTTTTGATAAAACTAGCTTATTATCTATAACTAATTTCTGATGCAGACTTGTTAATCAGATACAGAAATAAGTAATAGGATTAAAGGCATGACGACTGTTTAAGTGAAACTAATGGGTGATTTCAGGGATAAAGAAATATCTATAATTCTTTATTTTGTCAAATACTGATTAATAAGTGGGCCATTTTACAAATGTAAAATCTAAAAATTATTGCCTATAATTACTTACATTTCAAACAGAATTTTATCTGCAGTATTTAGTGGCCACTTTAAATTTCACTACAAATTGCTGAATTAAGCCAAAAAACAGGAAATTTTAGAACTGAAGAAAATAGCTCAAGTTAATAGCTCATTTAATACAATTTGTTCTGCTCATTTTGAATCTTTAGACAGATAGCTAAAACTAAGGATACAATCATATTAAGAAAGTTTATTTATTTGAACTGAAATAGATGAAGGGAATAAGCATTTATAACATAAATGCCTTGTGCCTGGCATTATGCATAATCTTACTTAAACTTAACAATCTGATGAGGCCAGTCTCCTTCCCTCCCCACTGTACAGAGGCAGAAACTGAGACTCAGGTAAGTTAAATAATTTTTCCAAAGTCACTTAAGTAGTCTGACTCCATGCCCATGGTTTCTTCACTATGCTTCCCATCAAATGCTGCCTTCATCAGATGAAAAGCTAATCCACAATAGGGAATAAAAATTGAAAGATACCTGCAGAGTTAAACAAAGCAAAACAGAGCTAGGAAACAGGACAAATGCTTAAACAGAGCTACCAGTTCCCCAGGACACCTCCTATATCTCAGTTAACCAAGTAATTCTACCACCATCTTCCCAACAAGAGACTGGAAGAAGCCAATCAGATATTGTAGATAGTAGAAAAAGGCAAGAAACTAGGGTGGGGGGTAGGGTTTGGGGGTTGAGGGGTAAGAGGGAGGAGGGTTAGGTGAAAGTCCAACACACTGAATGGCAAGATCACTACCTCATCCCCAACCCCCTTGGTGCCAAACACCATGACAGCGTGGTGTAATATCTACCACCCCCATGCCACCAGAAGACTGGATGATTCTTCCTGAAAAACTAAATGCCCCTAAAAAGTATATCTATAGATGCTCACATCTGGGAGGTTTACAACAAATGGCTGGGTCCCTGACCAGTACTCTTAAAGTGAGGCCCACCAGTCTTACCCCTGCACAAAGTGCTTCCCCAAATGATTTCTTTGTGCCTCACCCTAAAAGAAAACAGTATCACCAGTAATTTGAAGAGTATAGTAATAAATCCATATAGATGCAAAACAACACTACAGATCCTCTGTCTGAATTTTACTTATTCAAAGGAGGTTGTATTTTGCTTTTTCAATAAAAAATAAGAACTTTGAAGGTGGTTTGACTTGAGAGCAAAAAAATTTGGAACTGAAATACAGCTTTTTAAATATTTTCTAGTCTAAAGTTCCTCACTTCACAGATGAAGAATTTGAAGACCAGATTTTATTTTTAAGTAATCTTTTATATCACTTTTAAAAAGATTTAAAACAACCAATGCCTAATAGCTAATTATCAGCCTTACTTAGCTTGGAATCTGGAAGATTTTAAGAAACATTTATTTAAAAGTTAAGATTAGTAGAATAATGTTCTGCCCTTCAAGAATCTCAATATTTCAAAATATAGCTGCAAACCAAGAAAAGTAAAGATCAGGGGAGAGAAAAGTACCTCTAAAGCCAAGTAATTTATTCAATAGGAGAATGGAGACCTCCTTCTATAGGAGGTCCTGAATTTTTTCCAGGACCAAAAGACTTCTACCTGTGCATGGAATAAGACTTTGAATTTCACAAGCATGGTTAACTGGCTTAGGAACACTAAACGGTACATCAGATAATGTGGATGAAGAGGCAATGAGTAGACATACTGGCATTAGTGTCTTTCTAATGGCAGCCACTGAGAGAAGAAACAGCTGTAGTCACGTAGAAAGATTAACTAGAGATAAAACCACAAAGAACAGTGTACAAAGAAAGAGTAACTCTTCTAATCTTAAAACTCTTAAGCTATTCATATTCCAGCACAGCATAATATTAGATTTTTCGCAAGTTTGACCCTAAATCATCAAGAAAAAAATATATATTCTAATACAGTACAAAAAGAGTAGAAGGTAATGTTTATCAAAAAGTGACGTAAAAAGTAATTCATGTGCCTTCAAGCAAGACAATGTATTGTCCTTAGAATAAAATGTGAAAATACAATTGAATGAAATGTTTTTTCTATTTAAATATTTCAAGAGATACAATAACTTCAAGAGATGTGATAAAGTTGGAAAAGGGTTTGGAGAAAAACAGACATTAATAAAGAAAAACAGAATCAAAGAAGAGAAAGGAATTGAATTTTATAGCCTGGGCGACTTAACTGGTGACAGTAACATGAAGGAAGTCACTTAGAATAACTCTGCTACAATCTAGAAGTTATAAAGCCTTTCAAATCGTGGAAAAGAATAACACAGGAGTTCACAGATTGTCTCTCCAGGATCTTCTTTAAAAGGAAACAACAAACTCAATGTATGAGTCTTCAGAGATAATGCACAAAATGAATACAAGTGTGTGGCTATCATGTGTGAAATACATTAATCTAAAACTGCTCCTCTGTAAGTCCAGACCATATAACAGTACGATATCGAGATTGATGGGAAATATCTGTTATTTCAATAATCATAAACTTGTTGAAAAAAGTTTTAAATTAAAAACATACAAAATAGATATATATGTACAGATGCAGGGCCAAAGTATATACCTCATTAGGGTAATGTTTCTTATAATGGTGTGACTTTCTATTCCGAAGAATGCTCTCAGAAGTCCTGTCTGCATGACGGCGCAATGGGTATCCTGTTTCTGGACCTTCTTCACTGGAGACTTCATCAGAGACATTCGTTATTGTCCTTTGGGTATCCTAAGTTAGGAGTATAAAAAGAGAGTTGTTGGTAATTTCTGACTAACCTTGCAGCTTTAAAACTGCAAAATTTTAAATTATACATACATATACACATATACCTTCAAGTACCTCTAAAGATCTCAGAGTAATTGATTAGTACTACCTGATTTTCTAAAAAATGTCTTAAATCAGTGACTAAAGTAACTCAATAGTCATTTGTCAAATATTGTTCTATAACATTTCTGTTCACAAAAGGATCTGAAATGGCTTACAAAATTGAGAACATAAAATAGTATAAAAGCAGAACAGAGACCCTTTAAAGGAAGCTTGAGAGACCTAAAATGAATTACATTATTCTCACAAACCAAAAAATGCTATCAATCTTAAGACCAGCACTGATTTAATAATGGGTTATGAAGCAATGAGGAGGTGATTGGTAGCTGAATGAAACACATATCAGGCAGACAACACCATGTAAATATTGATTTTTTAGAGATAACCAGATTCCAGAAGTTCTGAAACTGAGAGACTCCAGAGCAGATATTTTACTGATACTTTCATGTTCCTCTTATATGACATTAGTAGGTAATACATACCTGGAAATGTGTTTGAAAACTGCATGACTAAAAACTTAATTTATTTGTTGACTGATGCTAGTGATGTGAGGCTCACATTACCAGAGAGTTAAATGCCTCAAAAATCTAAAATCAGAGTAAGGGACTCTGATTCATTGCTGCCCCATGCTATTTATTATATAGCTACAGGTACTGAAAATACATGTACTGTCAAGCAATAACACATACTTCACTCAAAATAGAGAATCCTCTTTTCTTCCTTTACTTTCCTCAACACACATGTTCATGCTTACGTTCCTAAATGTAACAAAGGTAACATCTTTTAATTTGACCATATATATATATTTTTGTACTGTAACAGCTTTTAAAGAATAAATTATCTGGGCTTCCCTGGTGGCGCAGTGGTTAAGAATCCGCCTGCCATCGCAGAGGACACGAGTCCGATCCCTGGCCCGGGAAGATCCCGCATGCCATGGAGCAGCTAAGCCCATGCGCCACAACTACTGAGCCTGTGCTCTAGAGCCCGTGCTCTGCAACAAGAGAAGCCACAATGAGAAGCCCACCCCCCGCAAAGAAGAGTAGCCCCTGCTTGCCTCAACTACAGAAGGCCCATGTGCAGCAACAAAGACCCAACACAGCCAAAAATTAAAAACAAACAAATAAACAAATAAATAAAATTTTTTTTAAAAAAGAATAAATTATTTAACAAAAAAACTTCAGGGAAACAAAGAGAAAGAAGATATTACATTAAGCTGTTTTACAATAAACCCAGGGTTTCTTCTGGAAAAGTAAACAAACAATTGTTATCCTTAACAAATATTTCCTTAGTAAGAATTTTTTTCAAATTAAAAACAAAACAAATGTGCTGACACCAAAGGTAACAAAGGTAGGAAAAACAAGGTAATATTTTCTTAGAGAACATTAATGGAAAACCAGGGTCCTAGTTCAGTGTCTAGAATAATTTAGATGTTCCATTTGAAATAAATTCTTACACACACACAGAAATGGGGAAATAAAAAGTAACATTTAACAAATATCAACTATAAATTATAAAGTGCTTTAACATTTCAGAAAAACTGGAGCCATCAATCAATTCAGAAGGCACCAAGTTATACTGGAAATCAGGTTTATTCACACTACTTTATCTGATTTTCAGCTTCATCAGTGTGATTTGTAAAGACTCACAGAATAAATTCTGGAGAAAAATACATATACTCAAGGGCAACTACTATGTCTAACTCACTTCCCATTAACTAACATAAAATCACACAAATTACTTTTAAAAATCACACTTACTTTGCTGGGAATGTTCCTCAGTGTTCCTGTGTTCCAGGTTGCCTCTTCTGGTCGAAGAGTTTCACACTGAGGTTCATGGCTTTGTACTCCATCTTCGCTGCTTTTAACAGTCTTTTTCCCATCAAGGGATACATAGCCATTGTCAGTCTCAGTTGATTTATCAATTGAATTTTTTGCTTTCTTTGATCTAAAAAGGAAAATATGTGAAGCTTGTTATGTGGACTTAGCTTATTTTGGATAGGTTACAAGCAGAAATGAGATCTGTTAATAATTAAATCTGGTAGTTATTTCTCAGCATTTTAATCACTACCTTATTTTTACAATAAATAATTCAGAAATATAATATCTATCATAAAAAGTAAACATGTAAATCAATGTCCTACTTCAGCTTATTTTATAAGTTTTAAGGTCTTACAAATAGTAATTCTAAGAGGCATGCCCTAACTTACCAAACAATTATTGGTCAAAATCACCTGGTCTGGACTTCCCTGGTGGTGCAGTGGTTCAGAATCCGCCTGCCAATGCAGGGTACATGGGTTCGAGCCCTGGTCCGGGAAGATCCCGCATGCCGTGGAGCAACTAAGTCCATGTGCCACAACTACTGAGCCTGCGCTCTAGAGCCCGTGAACCACAACTACTGAGCCCACGTGCCACAACTACTGAAGCCCGTGCGCCTAGAGCCCGTGCTCTGCAACAAGAGAAGCCACCGCAATGAGAAGCCCGCACACCACAACGAAGAGTAGCCTCCGCTCGCGGCAACTACAGAAAGCCTGCGCGCGGCAACGAAGACCCAACACAGCCAAAATAAATAAATAAATAAATAAACTTATTTTTAAAATGATTAAAAAAAATCACCTGGTCTTTGAGCAAAATCTAGGATCAAAATTTTAGCGATTTTATTATGGTTAATAATATATTTTTAAGGTCTTATTTTTTTAAGAACTACCTCAGGAATTATTAAGTTGCAATTAGTGGTTTAACTTAGTTTTAATACTCTCCTTTACCCAAATACTTTACCATTAGTATGGATACATAAATATCTCTGATAAATTCATTTTAATATACAATGGAGACACAGGACCTTTTGTAACACAAAAGCACAAGAAAAAAGGGAAAACTGTGTACAAGATTCTACATAATGGAAGAAGTAAAAACAAAGAACACAAAGAAAAAGAAGTAACCTCTTTCATCCACTGAAATACTCTAGAAAAAATGTTAGTAATCATGTAGTTCACAAGTACCTAAAATACTACAATTGAGGTTCTTCATTTATAGGTATTAAGTTTTTCTCAATACAAAAAATATAACATGGAAAATAATAAACCATTTGATTAATAGGCAAATACTTGAAGAGTCCTCTTCAGAGACTACAGTGGGTGAAAGAATGGCTATCCAAAAGAAATATTAGTAGAAACATAATGTAAATCCCACATAAAATTAAAATGTGCTCAATGCAGGTTAAGTCTGTCATAAAACATTACTAAAAAGCAATTGTATTTAATAATATTTAAATAAATTCCCTTGAATTTTCTCCAAAGTATCAGTTTTGCAAGACAGGAAAAATAAAACTAGTATATTGCCTTCAGGCAGGTCAAAAAACAAAAGGACTTTCAAATGGGGAAAAAATGTTATCTTCAACACTACAGTTACTCAGTTCTATTGGAATCCATCAGAACTGTGCAGGACCTTAGAATTCATCTATGCTAAATATTCATTTTGGAAACAAGGAATCAGAAATATAAAGAGGTCTAGGTGACTTATTTAAGGTCACATAGCCAGTTAGAGGCAAAGCTGACATTAGAACACAGACCTTCTGACTATGAGGTTAATTATATTCTCCACACTACCTCCAAATGCCCACTCTCTGGGAAACTGCCTGTTAGGATTTCTTCTTAACGCACTCATCAAAGCCTAGAAAATTTCCGTCTCGTACAAGCAGGCCCCTTTCCTTCCTGAACTTCTCCTGCAAGACTACTAAAGCGGACAGACAGTCCATATCTCCCATATGCTCTACAGAGCTCTGATGCTTTCTGGTCATGAAGAACACACCTCAGCAAAAGTCTAATCTTCTGACCCTTTTCTTTCTATATTACCCTAGAGGCATGGAGAGACTAAGGAAATGAGCCATAGAACAAAGATCATTTAAGAGTGGCAGAGGAGGGAGGACAAGGAATTACAGAGGAGAAAGGGCAAAAGAGAAAAAAAAAAAGGTGCAGAAAACACCTGGGACCTTCTCTGCCTAGAGAAGAAAGAGATAGAAATGCCAATTATTAACTGTTCCCTTTACCTCTCCCTTGAATATTGTGCAACATGTAGATGTGGAAAAAGACCAAGGGAAGTGAAGTTACTTGATATCTTAAAAATGTGAGAAACTCAAAGACAGTGAAAGTGTGTGCTGGAAAGGTACTTACGAAGCTTCATGGAAACTGTACTGGGCTGGAAAGGGAGGGGGAAGGTGGTGAATAAGGTGAAGGAAGACTGAAAAGTTGATAGAACAGAGCCATTAATCAGCCAGGATATGCAAGAAGAGAAATTTATTTGGGAAGAAAGATAGAATGTTGGACCTTAAGTGCCTGGGAACATCCTGAGAAAGATCAGTAAGCAGTTGATAACACAGGCCTAGAAGCCAATGGTCAAAGCAAAAAAAAAAGTAGCTGTAAACTTGCAGAGTGAACCAGAACCCTAGAGGGCCAAAAGATACGGGCCTAGTGAAAAGGGCTTTGAATCAGCCATGATAATGGCTGCTTTAAGAATTTTTCTAAGGGGAATGTATTCTTTCCTTACCAGGACAGAGTAAAGACTATGTTAAGCCAGGGGCAAGAGTACTAGTAGCACTTGTTCCATTTACCTTTCGGCTATCTCCTACTTCCTCCCTACTTCCTTTCTTCCTTATCTCTGCCTCCTTCCAATCTTCTCTGGGTTGTTTCTCTCTCCCAATATCTCCTCGAAGTACAAGTAACACTATCAGAAGATATGAACAGCAAGTTACTAAGCTACAGTAGCTATCTGATGCTTCTCTTCTGCTAAGTGCAGATAACTTGCAAACCAAGCTGAAATAACAAAGAAAACACTAAATGTAAGTACCAACCTCAGAGTTTACAAAGCAGTTCAAAATACAAATCCAGGCAGCTTGGCACTGGCTGGTAATAACAGCACTTGGAAAAGCATTGTTGGAATGGAACAGCAGGAGCAGCCCAGCAACAGCCAGTAATGGCAACTCATTTGAAGGCAATTTTAGGGCAGGGGGCCAGGTGCAGCCCAGAGGGGATGGGAGATGGGCTACATACAGAGGATTAATTGAATAAGTATACTGAGGACAATAGGAACCAGATTTTTCAGTGATAGAGAAGATATAGAGAGGAGAAAAGATAAAATGAACTCCGTGATATTGTATCTGAATTGGAACTACCACTGCAAATTCATGGCTTATATCTAAAGAAATATAAATATAAAAGGACATGCACACACACACACACACACACACACACACACACACACACACACTTTCTAGCTCTGTCCACTGAGAAGGCCCCAGGGTAGCAACACCACAATAGCAATGAGTGTATCCAGCATTCAGATCTTGGTTTCTACGTACCACTCTCCTTGAAGAAGTGACTCATTCCAGGCTTGAGGCAGAGGAAGTACAAGTTGAAGCTGGAAACATTTTGTTGTGCCAGAAAGTAAGGAAGGCTTCAGAGAATGATAAGGACATGCCAAAAAGACAAAGAAACTGCTCAAAGGGGCTCCCCTGGCCAAACTGAAGCCAATCTAATATCAAAATAAATAATGACAGCAACAAATTGAAAAAAATAGAAATCCATAAGTAAATAATTAAGGGAAAGCTCTTCCGTAAAGTAGAATGCCAAGTAATAAATGTAGAAGGAATGATAGAGTTAGAAAAATTACCATTTGCCAACCACCATAATAATAATTCAAGTAAGAATCATCAATGGACACTAAAACCAGAAGGTGAAGGTGGGATGAGAAAGAGGTTATTTTTATAGTTAATGTATCTCCACATAGGACATTTGTTGATTATAAAGGAAAAAAAAATAAATTTACAATGGAGAAATATAGCAGACACTATCTTAATCGAATGATTCATATAAATATCACTAGTAGGGGAACAAATCTACATAGTTTGCCACCTGACAGGATGCAATGATATTGCTGCCAAAAATGCATAACTGGGTTTAATTATAAAGAAATATCACACTACTAACTCTGGTATGCTGCTCAATGTTGAACAACCAGCTATCCAGGGGTAAAAAGCTCTTGTTTATAGTGTTCCCTTATTTCCATGGTGTAAATAATCCTACCACGGCCAGTTTCAAGTACAAACTGACAACACTGAAGACAGCACTGGGAAGATATACACATATTCAGCTCTCACAAGTCACTTGGAGCTAGATCCAGAAAACCACCTGCATAAACCCAAATTAATAGACATTCTACAAAGTGACTGCCCTGTCTCTTCAAAACTGTGAAAAACATGAAACTTGAGGAAAGACTGAAGTCTGTCCCACAAGGAAGGAGACAAGACATGACCCCTGGATGTGGCACATGATCCCAGATTGATCCTTTTGCTCTAAAGGATATTAATAGGGACAATTAACAGAATTGAACTGGGTCTCTGGGGGAAAGATATATGGGAGTTCTTTGCACTGTTCTCTCAACATTTCTGTAAGTTTGAAATTGTTTCAAAATAAAATTATATATTTTTAAAGGTACAAACTGATTACTTTAGATCTGAGCATCAGGGACATGCTGACAGGAGAAAATGTAGGAGAGCTAAGTTCTAATAAAGCAGGTTAAAGAGGGTCAAAAATTGTGACTGCTCCAGGCAAGGTTTAGTTTTACCACTGATTGCTATATCATTCATATTGTCATTAATTGCTGAAAGTAAGAACTTCACAGAATTATATTAATTTCTCAAAAGGAACATAGGTTACCAAGACTCATATGTTTAAGTAATTCTTCCCATTCCCCGACAAAAGGGGGTAAAATTATTAGGGAAAGACAGTGGGAGTGAGAGATTTATTTTTTAAATATATATATTGTGAAATTCTACTTAGAGTATATTTTTTAAAGGGAAGTTACTTCTATTTAAGTGAACTTAAAAATATGTAAAAAAAATAAACTGAAGTGAGCTAAATATTTTGATTTTTTTCCTTTCTTTTTTTGGGGGGGCAAGGGATCATTTAATAGAATTTCCTCCTTCTCAGGGGAGAATTTAGTGGGTTGTTTTTTTTTTTGTAATTGTATTTTTTTTTTTTTTACAGCATAGTGATTCAATATTAACAGCACTTTTATTTTAAAATAAACACATGATTCTAAATCATCATTCCGTATCAAAAACAAAAGCAGGATAGAAAGAAGCTGGTTAGGAATTATTGTCCTACAATATAGAAAGAAATGGTGTTTTTTAGTTTTATCCACAGAAAGATCTTACCTTTTGATAGCTACACTTTATGCATATAATACACTCACTTAATAAAACCAGAGTTAACAATAGTTTCTTAGACCAACCCAAACACTATGAGTCACAGGCACCTGGGCAGTGAGGTTAGTAGTATGTTGAAAATGGAGACATACAAGTCTACCATGATTTTACGTATTCAATGATAGAAGCAGTATTTCCTGCATTTGGATTTTTTAAAAATTGAAGTAGAGTTGATATACAATATTATATTAGTTTCAGGTGTACAACATAGTGGTTCAGCATTTATATACTGCTGCACTGGATTCTGAACAAAAAGCATTTGCAAAGATACAATGTGCAATTTCACTGCCATGGTCATGGCTTATAGTTTTATAACTAGCTAATAACTAATTAACACTTGAATCTTTGGATGGCATGACCTGTGTAAAATTTTCTTTAAAGTATTACGCTTGACATTCAAGAAGGGTAGCTCTATGTCAAAAATACTCTTAGGAGGACATGACTTTACATGTAGTATAACTACCCTAGTTCCTTTGTGAGATATAGTGAGAGACAATTTCTTTTCTAAAAAAATGCAAATAAATGTACAATCTACACCATAAGTAAATCATAAAACTGAATTTTTTCACATAAAAACTTTAGCCAAAAAGTTAACACAACTTTTAAAAACTTACTAGCTTATAAAATATCAAATGTATTGTGTCAAACACGAAAACTACTGTGTTTCTATATTTAAAAACCTAGTCACGTAATCAAGAACACTCATGATACTCTGTCCTGCCATGGAAAAAACGTTGGAAGTATTTGTTGGTGCTCTCAAAAATATCCAGAGGTATACAAATTGAGCCAACTGAAGATCATCCTTTCAGTATTAAAGGACATTAGAGTTGCTAGGGGGAAGTTAACAGTAGCAGATAACTCTTGTTCTAGAACATAGTATGAAATTTCTGGCCTTGCCCTCATTTGCACAAGGTTAGGAATCAAGGAGGAGAGGAGGTTAGAGAAACAGAATGCATAAAATCTCAGATATAAGAAAATGACACAGGGGCCTATATATAACCATCACTGCTATCTGGAGCTATGCATACACCTTGTTTACATGCTAACATAGCCCTTCAAAGACTTTTGGGATCCTATGTTTCTCTAGGTACCCTCTACCACACATAAGTTTGAGAGGTGTGTACTAAATTGGGTTTATTTATAGTACCTGTAATCTTTCTAGGACCAGTCCAACTCTAAAATACAGTAACTCTAGCAAATTTAATAAGTTACCTAGTTGTGGCCATAAGATAGTCTTAAAAATCTGGGATATACTGGCATTTACACGGTCTTCATCCTTTCTGTGGAAGACATCCAATAGACCTTCACCCAGTCTATAGCTTCAATTACTGAACTTTTTAAACTACAGTCAGTAAAAACCAAATTTTAATCCCTGTATCAAAAAATTCTGGTGGGACTGCATAAAATTTTAACTTATATTACGCAGTATACTCCATTCTGTGAAGAAAATCAATTTATTGAATCTAATTTTCACTTTAGTGTTAAAAACAGCAAATATGGAAGCTAAACAGAAAAGAAATCTTCAAGGTAGGTCACTCACGCATAGGAATTAACAAGTAACCTGGTTTTATTCTGATATCTGTCTCTAATTCACCAAGTCAATTTATATAAGTTACTTTTTCTACTCAAAAAAGAGCATAGTTTCTACTGACTTTGTTTTAATGATATTGTAGTCATCAAATGAATCTTAAAGGACATGAAAGAGTACTTAGGATCCATCTGAATTTTGAAATAAGTATTACGCTGAAGAGGTGTAAAATCTACTCTTTTAAAAATTTATTTATTTATTTTTGGCTGTGTTGGGTCTTTGTTGCTGTGCATGGGCTTTCTCTAGTTGCACGAGCGAGGGCTACCCTTCATTGCGGTGCACGGGCTTCTCACTGCTGTGGCTTCTCTTGTTGCAGAGCACTGGCTCTAGGCGCCTGGGCTTCAGTAGTTGTGTCTCACGGGCTCTAGAGTGCAGGCTCAGTGGTTGTGGTGCGTGGGCTTAGTTGTTCCGTGGCATGTGGGATCTTCCCGGACCAGACGTGAACCTGTGTCCCCTGCATTGGCAGGCGGATTCTTAACCACCAGGGAAGCTCCACAATCTAGATGTAATTCTTCCTATTTAATCTTTCTAGCAGCAACTATAATTATGCTAATTTAAGACAATTAACTGATATTAAAGGGCTAAATCCTTAGGAAATACGGTTGATTTCTACATCTTTTCTAATTGATACTTTGCCTTAGTTTTCTCAGGTTTGTAGAATTCTTTTACAATAATTCCCAATTTTTTTCAAATAAGAAATACTATGCCTTATTTTAAAAAGAATAGTTTTACCTTGAGAATGAAATGTACTTAGAGATGATAATAAGTAGGGCCTTTCTAACATATAAATACAGGATGTTAATTAAAAATAGTAGTTTTCGGGCTTCCCTGGTGGCGCAGTGGTTGCGAGTCCGCCTGCTGATGAAGGGGATGCGGGTTCGTGCCCCGGTCCGGGAAGATCCCACATGCCGCGGAGCGGCTGGGCCCGTGAGCCATGGCCGCTGGGCCTGCACATCTGGAGCCTGTGCTCCGCGAAGGGAGAGGCCACAACAGTGAGAGGCCCGCGTACCTCACAAAAAAAAAAAAAAAAAAAAAAAAAAATAGTAGTTTTCATTCTAACATCTAGAAGACCATCAAGTCACCAAATACAAAGCTTAGATATTTGTCGGGTTATGCATCTATTTTCTTATCAGTTATGCTAATTCAGATACCTTAATGGAAGTATCCAGCTTTTCAACTTGTTATCACCAGAAACAATTTTAAGTCTCAGTTGATATTTCAGTTTAAGCCCTTTCTGATTTATCACAGCCTGAAACACCAAGACATCATCAAGATTCCAGAACTCAGTTTAGAACTTCTAAAACTAACATTTTTCTTAAGATCTTTTTGTACCCAATATTTAAAACAGTCTCATTCATATGCTGGCAAACTAGGTCCCAAATGAGACAGCTGAAAATGCTGCATCTTTAAAAACATTTAGATTATAGTTGTCATGATTAAAGGGAATAAATCCAAAGGGATTTAGCCATTATAATATCAATTACTAGTAGTCAAGGTCATGCTACAGCCCCAAAAGAGGAAAATTAAAGTCTGAAACTCATTTGACTAGAGAAACATGGTAGAATTCTAAAGGCACCAACCTATTAATTTAGGAGGATTCTGAATAGTACATAATAATACAACACCAGTTTCAGACAACAAAAACAACTAAATGATCCCCCCAAAGCAAAATATATCCACTATACTATTTATAATTGCTTAACAGAAAGTCTTGAGAAATGTTTAAGAAATTGACTCTGCAGTGATAAAACTATCATATCTTTACTGTCAGAAAGCAGAGCTATTTATATACATTATTAAAAAAGACTAACAAAGAGAGAGAGAGAGACAAAATCCAACCCAAGTTAAAAACAAAACAAAACAGGGATTTCCCTGGCCGCCCAGTAGTTAAGACTCTGTGCTTCCAATGCATGGGGTGCGGGTACGATCTCTGGTTGGGGAACGAAGATCCCACATGCCAGCACGGTGCGGCCAAAAAAAACCCCACAAAAAGCAAAAAACAAAATAAAACCTGTATCTTCTCTGGAAGAAGACTAAGTGGCTGAAAAAGTCAGACAATCAACTTAATGCCACATTACTGCAAACTATCAGTATTAAAATTTGGGAAAATTTCCCCCCAAATTACAATCAATAAGAATATGCCATGATACAACTGCTTAATTGTATAATGCATGATCAACGTTATCATATGAGCACAATCACAAACTGATAAAACAGTGATATTAGCAGAGAAGTTAACAAAAGTGACCGTAAATAGTTACTTGCAGTATCCCTTTTCTTAATTTATTAACTTAGCAACTTTCATCAGTTTTGGTAAATTTTTATTATGGTACAAACTAAACAAAAAACCCAAAGTACAAAAACAGAATTTCATATTATAGTATATATTTTATTCTTTCAAATAACAATACCTGTATGTTTTATTTTAGATAATTGAGGCTAAAAAAAGTCATACAACTCACATGCCGTCTTAATAAAGCCAATTTTACCTATAGTGCCAATAAAAATAAAATACCCAATTTAATAGAAATAAAATAGTGCTTGAGAAATCACAAAAGAAACTAAAATCAAAAAATCCTAACTGAATATACTTTGATGGTATATATTCATTCTCATATAGATGCATTTACATATATATCAAAGTAAATTTTTATGGTCTCTATTTTTTCATTACCTATAGCATTATAACTTATCAAAATAAAATCCATAATAGGGCTGTCATATTTAAAGTCATTAGTACTCATTACCTGAGACTGGAGTGCCAGAAAAGGGATAGTGCATTTCTATGCCATATGAAGTCTTGAATAAATACAAACCCCGATAAAAAGAAAGCAGCATGCCAGAGATCTCTGAAGACAGCGCCAACGCTGTAAGCGGTGCTTGTACCGTGGCTCTGAACTGCTCCCTCCTGTGTGTTATCTGTGGTACTAGAACCATCTCCTTCCCTATGTACTTCCAAATGGGCTGCTTTTCTTAATTTCCTTCATTAGAAGAGATTAAGAGTGGAAGGTAGCTTTAAAATTTTAACAACCACTTTCTCGGTAGTACATTTATAAATTTGGTAAACATAAACACAGGAACTTTAATACACAGTAAAATTCAGATTGCTGGATAAAAGTTATGCCAAATATTAAGTATATATTCAAGACCAATTTCTATAAATGTTAAGGTATTGTTCCTTGCTCATATTGACAGGTCAGTGGACATTAGGTTGTAAGGACAGCATTGGACAGATATTAACAAAAGCATTCCTTCCCTATTTGAATGCCACCTACTGGCAGATGAAGAAAGAAGAAAATTTAAATTGGAGAGAATTGTAATCTGTGTGATCAGCAGTGCTATTTATCTAATGAGGTATTATTATTTTTCAAAATAAAGAGGGCTTAAATCTCAATATCCCAAAACTGCAAATGTCACAATCTCTTAGCAACAATATTCAAAAGAGGAATTGCTCCCAAAGACCCTTAAAACAGAACTCCATTGTGCTAAGTGGTCAGTAAGACTTGCTCTGCTTACTTAGTCAAAGGGCAATATTAAACAGCTTCAAATGACATTTAATAAATGGAATTTAGCTGAAAATTTTCCCTGACTTTTGTTTTTGCCAAAGTACAAGATTTTGTAAACAGTGGGAATTATTAGCAATGCCAGCTACCGTGTATTCCCTACACTGAAATTAAGTGCCTCAGCAATGAGCTTCAAGAAAGAAAACAAAAACAAAAACAGGTATGGGGTCTCAAAATGGCTCTGAAGCAAATAACAGAAACTAAATCATTCAGTAGCTGATTCTGAAGCTCACTGCTTTATTTGAAAAAGCAACTTTACAAGATAACATTTTATTCAAGTCAAGAACAAGCCTGGATTCAAATTATAAAAATCTACAAAAAGATCACTTTTAAACAGACAGTACCTTCTTCTTTTACCTCCTGTACTTAGCGGAGGTTTGGGTGTTCTCGTTGAAACAATCTGGCAGTGCACAGTTCCCAGGAGCAGCATCAGCCATATCGGCCCAATCACTTCCGTCAGAGGTATGCTATGTGGGCTAGAAGCGGAACAGAATAATACTATTGCGGCAACTATAAAAAGGGAAAGAAAATACATTTAATTATAGATCTGACAGTCACTTCCTCAAAACTTTAAAAACTGCTCTAACATTGTTCCTTGCCAGATAATTTTTCTAAATTTAAATGAGTCTAAAAGTTACTCCAGACAAGCTCTTTCAGACTATTTTATTGTTTGCCCCTGGCTGACCATGCCATTCAGAAATAAATTCTTGGAACAGGGTAACAGCCAACATGATCTCTAAAGTACACACTTAATACTGCAATGAAAACTAGACACATAAATCTAAAGGCATTCTTGATAAGATCACAGACACCCTCCTCAGTTTAGAGGAAACGGGGGACATATAAAGAAATAATTAAAACACCTGTAATGGACTGAATTGTGCCCCCCACCTCCATTCCAAATTTTGAAGTCCTGACCCCCAATGTGACTATCTTAACAGATAGGGCCTATATGATGTAATATATGTATTGATGTAATAAAGGTTGAATGAAATCATAAGGGTAGGGCCTTAATCCAAAAGGACCAGTGTCCCTATAAGAGAAAGAGATACAGAAATCTCTCCCAGCTCATGCACAGAAGAAAGGCCATGTGAGGATACGGCAAGAAGGTGGCCGTCTACAAGCCAGGAAAAGGAACCTCCAACAGACACCAATCCTGACAGCACCTTGATCTTGGACCTCCAGCCTCCAGAACTGTGAGAAAATAAATTTCTGTTGTTTAAGTCCCCCAGTCTGTAGTATTTTGTTATAGTAGCCTGAGTAGACTAAAAGACTGTGATACATAGGAAAGATATGTAATTAAACTGGAGGTTTATGAAGGAATTCTGATGACTAACTCTCAGAGTTAATGTAACTCTGAGAGAATAAGTAGTTGATAAAGTACATAAAAGGAAAAAAGGGCTACCCAGGCAAAGAGAGTTACCCCAAAAGCATATAGGTTACCAAAAAAAGGCACAGAATGTTTAAGAAAGAGTAAAGAGCTAATTTAGTCTGGTTAAAATTGGGGAGAAATTCAATAAGAGACTGACTGAAAACTTGGCTTTTTATCTTGAAGGCAATGATAATTAGGAAAATTTAGAACTTAAGAGGCTGGTTTGGATTTGTAATTTAAAAGGTAAATGGACAGAAGGTAAAAGACATAAGGGCATGATAGAAGCAAGAAGTAGGGATGGAGCTGAGAATACATAGTTGAGATACTTAAAAGGCATGTGACTGAAGTGAAAAACTGTAAGTAGTTATATAAACCCAGTCTGACTGCAAATGATTCTTCTACTCTTCAGGAGACGAAGGTGGGATAGAGAATGAGGACAGAACTCAGAGCACTATACCCTACTCAACATGCAAGGAGGTGGAAGCACAGGGGTTTCTAAAGGCACTAGCAGACTGCTGAGGGTCATTAAGGTCATATCACAGCTTTGTCACTGGCTACGTAACTTGGAACAGGTTAAGTCACTTTTCATTTTTAATATTTATTTATTTAGGCTGTGCCTGGTCTTAGTTGTGGTACACGGGATCTTTGTTGCAGCATGCAGGATCTTTAGTTGCGGCATGCGGGATTTTTAGTTGCAGCATGCAGGCTCTTTTTTTTGTCATTATTGTTATGGCATGCAGGCTCTTAGCTGCGGCTTGCGGAATCTAGTTCCCTGACCAGGGTTCGAACCCGGGCCCCCTGCATTGGGAGTGCAGAGTCTTAACCACTGCACCACCAGGGAAGTCCCTAAGTCACTTTTTTTTTTTTTTTTTTTTTTTTTGTGGTATGCGGGCCTCCCTCTGCTGCGGCCTCTCCCGATGCGGAGCGCAGGCTCAGCGGCCATGGCTCACGGGCCCAGCCGCTCCGCGGCATGTGGGATCCTCCCAGACCGGGGCGCGAACCCGGTTCCCCTGCATCGGCAGGCGGACGCGCAACCACTGCGCCACCAGGGAAGCCCCCTAAGTCACTTTTTAAACTAAGCTTTACTAGAAGAGTGTTCAGAGTTCAATCCTTATACACACTAATAATGTTAAACTTCAGTTTGGAACTGAAAATACCTCTTTTTCATGCCTGATCTAAGCTGTGTTCCCTAACCATAACCCTATTTAATTTAGGCAAGCCAGTAAGTGAATTTCAGCCACAATATGTGAACTAGTTACACTGCAAACTTGTTTGCCTTCAAATACTAGAAAGCAACAATATCAAAAAAGCACAATGCACAGTGGTTATAATGAATGGTACTGATTAATTATCACTCTAATAAGCAACTGCAATTTCTGACCACTTTAGAAGAAAGTGTTCTCCTCTAGGTAAACTAGATAGCCTTAGAAGATAACTACAAGTTCACTTACTCTTATGTATATAAGATATACCCTGGCTTAAAAAAAACAACTTTACCTAAATAGAAGTCTTTCATTTTTATTGTATTTTCATTTACTTAAAAGATATTATCTTTTACTTAGCGTTTGTTGATAAAACATATTTAAATAATCATTCAGGATTATGATTGTGTTTTTTAAAAAAATAAAAGACATTAAAGAGACTGAAAGGGTACCACCAAACTAAAATCGTTGCTTTGTTAGAGTGATGGAATGTGAGCGGCCTCTTCTTTTAGGCTGCAAGCGCTTGAGAGCGCTGGGCAATTTGTGCTGCGGGCTGCTGTGATGGGAGGCAGCGTCCCAGAGGTGTGACGCATGTGGCTCAAGGTCAGACTGCCTGGGCTTGACCTGGGCTCTGCTACCCTTGGTGACTGTGTGGCTTTGGGCCCTTGGGTCCTTCAGGTCCTGTGTCTATAAGCTAGACATAATAATAGTACCCATTCTTCACTGGGTTGTTGTGAGTATTAAATGAGTGTCTGTGAAACGCACTTAGAACAGTACATGGCATGTAGAATTTCAATACAGAATGAGGACAGTCTCAGAACCCAAAGGTTAAGAGGAAAAACAAAAACAGTGCTGAGAAAGGAAAAATGAACTTCAAGGCTGCATAAAAAAAAGACTGGTGTGCAGTCAGAATGGCCATCATAAAAAAATCTACAAACAATAAATGCTGGAGAGGGTGTGCAGAAAAGGGAACCCTCTTGCACTGTTGGTGGGAATGTAAATTGATACAGCCACTATGGAGAACAGTATGGAGGTTCCTTAAAAAACTAAAAATAGAACTACCATATGACCCAGCAACCGCACTACTGGGCATATACCCTGAGAAAACCATAATTCAAAAAGAGTCATGTACCACAATGTTCACTGCAGCTTTATTTACAATTGCCAGGCCATGGAAGCAACCTAAGTATCCATCAGCAGATGAATGGATAAAGAAGATGTGGCACATACATACAATGGAATATTACTCAGCCATAAAAAGAAACGAAATTGAGTTATCTGTAGTGAGGTGGATGGACCTAGAGTCTGTCATA
>NC_041218.1:88096588-88132963 GCF_002837175.3 Physeter macrocephalus
AAAGATACAGACCTACTAGAGAATGGACTTGAGGATACGGGGAGGGGGAAGGATAAGCTGGGACGAAGTGAGAGAGTGGCAGGGACATATATACACTACCAAATGTAAAATAGATAGCTAGTGGGAAGCAGCCGCATAGCACAGGGAGATCAGCTCGGTGCTCTGTGACCACCTAGAGGGGTGGGATAAGGAGGGTGGGAGGGAAGGCGACACAAGAGGGAGGAGATATGGGAATATATGTATAGCTGATTCACTTTGTTATAAGGCAGAAACTAACACACCATTGTAAAGCAATTATACTCCAATAAAGATTTAAAAAAAAAAAAAAGACTGGTGTGTATGTATATGTCGGGCTGCATTTGGAAGAGACTGTAATTTTTAAAAATGTTCTCAATTTGTTATTTTTCTTTAGCCAGCCAGATTCAAATTTTCATAAAATTATTTTGGAAAATAACTGCTTTGTTTTCTCCAACATTTTTAATACCAAACTAGTTGTGTCTTATTAAATGAAATATCACAATAAATGTTTACTTTCATACTCCGTAGTAGTTAGCATATGTTAGAAATTAGAAAGCCTTAGTAATCCTAAGAACAAAATATGCTGAAAGTTAAAAGCAATGCATTTCTATCAATTATACCTTGAAGAAGATAAAGGACTAGAAGCCAGAAAAAGATGACTTTTGATGTTACTTGTAACCACCACCGGAAGAAAAAGGGAAAAAATACAACGCGAACAATTCCCTTTCTAGTCAGAGAAGTCCATGGACTTTCAGGTTTTGCCTTAGCAAATGCAGACCCTGAGAAAAGTAACAAAATGACAGAGAACATTTATTACTCTTTAATTTCCTTAAAGAAAAAATTTCAACATTTGAAGAACAATAAAACATGAAATTTTATTTTGTACTATGAGTAGGAAATGTCCAATTTTGGGTAGGAGACACTTTTAAAAACATTATTCATGTTATCATATTAACTCAGGTACTTTGAAAAAAAACTATTTTTAACTGAATAACAGCAAAATTTCTCCCACATATTTTATAAATATAAGACAATGTTCAAATGTCAGTTCCAGTTAGGAATTAAAAATACCACTTTAATTTTTGTAACAAGCCTTATAGGCAAATACGAGCTGCTTTTCTTTTACACTTATTAGTTCTTGGAATGATTCTTAGTGGGAGAAACGACTAGTCAGTGGTATTTAAATGCTTCCATCCTCTCTTTTTTTATATACTATTTCTGACTTCATTTAGATTCACATTGCTTTTATTTCTACAAACATATATATCTAACCCATTTTGAATTCTGTTTCTTCAAGGTCAATTTCTAACTTCACCAAACATTTGTTTATTCAAGGCTCACCTCTTACAAGATCGACATCTATGAGATCTGGTTTCACATGTGCTGTTTTCTTTGGTTTATTCCTTAACCCCTGTAATATATTAAAAGTGGTACTGATAAGAGAGTAGATCTTTAAAGTCCTCATCATAAGGAAAAATAAATTGTAACTATGTATGGGACAATTATTTAAACTAGACGTACTGTGGGGATCATGTCTCAATAAATAAAATATCGAATTATTATGGTTTACACCTGAAACTAATATGTCAATTATAACTCAATAAAAAAGTACTATTGAAATTCATTATATATACATATATTTTAAAAACGCAGAATCAACGCTTAAAAATTTCAATTAAGAAGGAAAACTTTAAGTAATATAATGGACAAAAACTAACATGTTATATATTTGTTACAAATGGAACACAACTGTAGTATTGTAATAAATTTTATTACCTTCCCAAAGGATAAATTTAGGCACATATGCAACATGTCAGGCCTATTTATTACTAAAAGCATAATTCTAAAACAAAGATTATTGCTACCAATCAATTTGGATTACAGCCTGAGATGGTCCAGGAGACTGTGGTGGTCCCAGTTTTGCACAGGAAAGTGTTGAAGCTGGCTAGGAGAGCAGTGGCCCTGAAGGGCCCTTAAGGTGTGATGCTGGGGGCATTCCTGCAGAAAGCAGTGGATCACAGAGCTGAGAACAGACAGGGATGCAGACTTCTTAGCAGATGCCAGCATGTAGGGGTGAGACCCAGAGAGGACGATGCACATCTCATGGTTGCCTCTATCTTCACATGCCAACCACTAACCAGACCACAATGCAAACCTATCACCTCATAACTTAGATGCCATGCCCAGTAGGAGGAGGAGGGAGAAGGCAGAAATCATGAATTGAATTAGTTTCAACTTGGAATTACTGAACACTAAGATTAAGTTTCTGCCATCAGTGTACAGAGTTAGAGTAGGGGTAGAGATCAAAATCAATGAAAAAACTATCAAAAAATAAATTACACTTTATAACTTAAGACTAGGATGTTAAAAATTGGAAGAGCTTAGGCTAAACTCCTTGGAATCCAAGTGCTGAGTGATGACACAGTGTTTCAATGATTTGCTTATTTTTCATTCAATCAACCAAGTAACCGGGCAGTAAATCCTTTGTTTAGTCCTAATCCAACTAACAATGACCCCTTAAACTAAACATTTGACCAAGTACTGCTTTTATCTAAAACAAAGAATAAGACAGCATTTGAGCTCAGAATTAACTGAGATGTTTAAACCAAAAATGTACCCTGAAATCAAGATGCAATTAACCTCTGAACTCCTTCAAATAGTCTGTCCATGTGAAGTTGCAAACTACCCACAGATACAAAAACAAAAGAGAAAGAAGGATGAGGGTTGAAGACATAGCCATGATAATCTTATATACAGTCAATCCTCATATTCATAGATTCCATATTTGAAAATTCACCTATTCACTAAAATTTATTGGTCCCTAAAATTAATACTTGCTGTGATTTTGCAGTCATTTGTAGATATGCATAGAGTGAGAGTGGCAAAAAATTTGAGTCACTCAATGTTCACATTTCCAGCTGAGGTCAAACAAGGCAAACTCTGCCTTCTTGTTTCAGCTCTCTTGTTTCAGTTCCTTTTCACAGTCTATTTAACGTCAAATCTTTTGCATTTTTTGTGTTTTGTCGGTAATTTTGTGGTTTAAAATGGTCCCCTAGACAGTGTTGACATGCAGTCAAGTGTTCCCACGTACAAGAAGGCTGTGACGTGCCTCACTGAGAAAATGTGTTAGGTAAGCTCTGTTCAGGCATGAGCTGTTGGCCATGAGTTCAATGTTAATGGATCAACAACATATATTAAATAAGGTGTCATAAAACAAGGTTATGTATTAATCAGATGACGAAAGTGTTGTGACTAGGGACTCTCAGGAACTTAACTCTGTATTTCTCCTAAGAGCAACAGTCAATATTCACTAATTCAGTGTTCATGGCGACTTGAAAGAACATAACTACTGCAATAATAAGAAACAACTCTATCTGTACTTCATTTCCCATTTTAATGTCATGACAGAGTGGTTGACAGACTATAAATCATTCCCAATATTTTGCAAATTGGAAAGGCAATACTAATAATACATATATTTAAACAAAAATTCATTAATCAAGCACTATTCAAATTTGGCATCAAGTTTGTTATGATATTTTACCTTTATTAGTGCCAACAAATTTGAAAACAGTAACATTTTAATTTACTTCTGTCTTTTATATATTATTTTTCTAGCACTTTGAAAATAACAAATAATATATTTATATATATATTAGAATAATAATTTGTTATAAACAAATTATAACAAATAACAAATATATTATAACAAATCTGAAGCTTAATTTACTGCTGTATACCTAAAATTTTCATCAAGATTGTTTTAAAAACTTAAAGCCCTTATAAAAGGAACAGTAAATTGTTTTGATTTATGAAATTATGTTGTTTTTCAACATGCTCATTCTACTTGACCTTTTTAATATGTGGTTCATTTTCTATTTTATATTTTATTAAAACATTTATTTTGAGCTACACTGTAAAGTCATAGCATAATTGCCAACTTCGACAAAACTTCCCCCTCAACGTAGCCTATCAGAATATGTAAAAGGTTTAAAGAAAGATAAAGAAAAATTTCACTGACAAATCTTCTAACATTAGTGACTTTATTCACAAAAATAAAAGATATTAGGACCAAGGTGTCAGCCTTCATAAAAGGTGATCTTAATTAAGTAGATATTTTAAGTTGGACAATTTTTAAATTGGTTTAAACTATGTTCACACAAAACAGCATAGCTTTCAGTACTAAATATAATTATGAACCTTCAAGAAATTTAAGTGAGTGAACAAACAAAAAAGGAAAACTTAGTTTCAGAAAAAGATTTTTTAAACTACTTGTTTAACTAGAAAGTAGAAATTATCAAGTACTATGAATACAATTAATCTCCAAGAATCCAAATAATATATTCTTCATTGAATATACACTTACACTCCTATAGTACATTCCTAAAGGGCAATGACACAAACAGTATGAAGTTTTGAATTTTTAAAAATATCTAAGCACACAGATAATGTTGAGCCAAAAAGCTTACAAGTTCTGTTTAAGTTTAGAAAGTACTTCTGGTCAACGATCCAGACTTCACATGCATGGAACTATTATAATACGTAGACTCTATCAAAGGACATAACCATCAGTTTCACTTTCCGGAAATCCTGTTTAGTTTCCCCTATCCCTTTTTTCCTTTACAATGACTTTAAATGACATAGTTTGTTTTGTTGAAGCTTTACAACTCTAGTAAGTACTAAAACACGGGGAAAGTCCACATTGACTTTTAAATTTGGGTCAAGGTTATCAGAAAACTACAGTTTTCAGTTACAATTTCTGAAACATTTAAGAAAAAATCACTTGCAACTCAGAAAAGACTTTACACTTTAGCAATATCAACTAGGGTCTTTAATATAAAAAAAAGTCCAAGAAATATATTTTCATGGCTTTCTTTGACGTCTTTAGTTGTTGCTCACTGCTTTGACAGACAATAAAAGAATCGATTACCTAAAAGGACAAACTCAATACGTTTGTTAGCGTTCTCTAAGCAACAGGTACAGTGTTTTTGTTCTTTTAAATCAAATATTAACATTAATACACCACAGTTACACACTTCTCTACCTTCCTTAGAATAAATACAACATTATTTTACACTATAAATAATTTGCTTCCACTAGAATATTTAACAAAAATGTTACTCTTGTCAACAAATTAACCTTTTTAATTCAAAATAACAAAAGTAAGTTTTAATACTGTTTTTAGTTCTTCAATTACTATTACAAAGTACTATTACAAAGTATATATATATATATATTATATATATATATATTTATTTATATTTATATTTTGGGGAGGGGGTTAAATTTCAAAAAAACATCCAAATGTGCCAACTGGTAACACAATCTCTTCAAGGTACTTAACATTCCCTGTCCAACAAGTTAAAGACTGTCAAAGAAAGTAAAAGATTTCAACACATCTTACTAGACCTCTCTGCTGCCCTTTATTTGTTTAACTATTCCAGCTCTTCCTGATAGTCTCAGACCGTTGTCTCATGGATCTCTCACTTCTCTTTCCTCCTTCACTTACATCTCTTTTTTTTAACCTATCCATTAAATGTTGTTTCCCAGTGTTCTGTTCTCAGCCTTTTTCTCTCATCATTCAATGTAAATCCACTCACTCCTATAGCTGTATCTGTATAATGTGTATAATACATAAAACACCCATATATATATATGGGTAGATGAAATACATAATTACAAATGAGATAAATTCAATTAAGAGAGGGATGTATAGTTCTCCTTTGGGATGCAAAGTGGGGAAGCAGCCCTGGGGAGGTTAGGAAGGATTTCACAGAGGAAGTGACTCATGAGCTGAGTTTGACAGACATTAGAGAGAATGAGGAAAACATTCCAGACAGAATGTTTTACACACACACACACACACACACACATTACATATTGAGGACTCCCCAGTCTCTCTCCCAAGTATCACCTGGATATTTCTAAAACAGAATTCTGTATCTGCTCCTCTTCTAATATTTCCCACCATACTTAGTGCTGCTTAGTGAAGTTGTTAAAATAGAAATTTAATCAGGTAACTTTTTCTGCTTAAAGTCCTTCAATGTCTCTCCCATTGTTTTCCAGATTATGCCTAGACTCTTGAGTAAAGCAGTTAAGCCCCTTCAAGATCTGACTTCCATTTCCTTTCATGTTTTACTCCTAATCACTCTAATAGCCCTCCTCCACCCAACCTATTAGCCATCAAGTTCCTTGAGGATTCTGAGTCAGTCATGCTCCTTCCTTCCTTCATGTATATTTTCATATGCTCTTCATTCTGTCTGGAAATGTTTTCCTCATTCTCTCTAATGTCTGTCAAACTCAGCTCATGAGTCACTTCCTCTGTGAAATCCTTCGTGTGTGTGTGTGTGTGTGTGTGTGTGTGTAAAACATTCTGTCTGGAATGTTTTCCTCATTCTCTCTAATGTCTGTCAAACTCAGCTCATGAGTCACTTCCTCTGTGAAATCCTTCCTAACTTCCCCAGGGTTGCTTCCCCACGTTGCATCCCAAGAGAGAACTACACATCCCTCTCTTAATTGAACTGATCTCATTTGTAATTATGTATCTTATCTACAAAATTATAATCTATTTTATCTTTCTGTCCCCATGATTTAATCCTATATTTAAGACATAGTAGGTACTCACTGCAACTTTGTTAACTGTATTAATTCTTCATGAAAATAGTTCAAAGATTAAAATTAACAAATGGCAAAGAATCTTCCTTTTCATTATAGATGATTAAGTTGTCTAAACACTGAAATTTTTAAGTAACTATAGACATTGGTTTTCAATCTAATATAAACCTTTCTGCACAAACTATAAACTGTCAAGCAACTAAAGCAACATTCTCTGGGCCAATATTAAGTTTAGCTCGTGCAGGAACACACTGATTAGTATCATCTATGCAAATGAAAAATATAAATCTTATTATTGAAAAGGTGTGATTGCTGAGAAACAGAACAAATTTAGTTAAAAAATAGTTTCCATGTTAGCAAGGTAGCCTATGAGAATGTCTTACCAGCGTTAAATGATTACATGTCCAAGAAGAAACTATGAACTACGAAAACATTTCAATTAATGCTTTACTTTCTTAAATTCTTTCAAAAAATGACCAACTTTTCAGCGACTCTATTTGCGTCCAAGTCATTCTGTTAGTAGCACCAAAAAGCAGATCTCAATTAAACAGAGCAGCGTTTGCACAGGATCACTCAGGTGGGAAAAATCCTGAAACACTTACCAGTTTAATAAACTGTACAGAGCAATGACAGCATCAAAAGGGAGGAAAAGCAAACTAGAAGTATAAGGTGACAAGTGAAAGGGGAAAAGAGCTGACAAAAAATAATCATTAGAAATTAAATTTTAAAAGAACAGAAAGATGCTAAAGAGCAAAAAGAGAAAAATCATCAGAGGAAAAGACACATGAATATGCCCTCATAAAAGAGTTTACCTCTTTATTTAAAAGTTTGGATAGCATAATATTAATTTGTACCTTAAAAGGTCGACAGAAAGATATTAAATAAACTGTGGTTAATAATCAATTTATAGAATATACAAAATGAAATAAACTTGTTACCTTGATTTCTCTTTGTTCAACAGATTTTTCCCATATTTGTTGATCATATGCTCCAATCTATGAAAATAAATTAAAAATAATACTACATTAAATGATCATTGTTGGAACCCATCCAACAGGTATAACTCTGTTGAATTACAAGCAACTTAATGTTTATTCAGCGCAGATTAGATCCAGCTCTGTCTCAGACTTCTGTGATCAATACTGTATGGCAGTGGTTCTCAAAGTATGCTTGCAGGACCAGCAGTTTTAGCATCGTCTCGAAACTTGATAGAAATGGCAACTCTCTGGTTTCGGCCCAGAATTACTCAATCAGAAATAGGGATGTGATACTCAACAATGTTTGTAAAAAACACTCTAGATTATTCTGATACACTACTAAAGTTTAAAAGCCTAGGGCAGTGACCCTAGGGAATTTTTATTTTGAATAAACATAATTGCTACAGCCCTGGTACATTCAAGAAAAAACTCCCAAGTGATTAATTCTTTATGGAGTTATTTTTAAAGAAAAAAATATCAATATTCTACAGAAGTAAAAATTCATAAGCAGGGAGACCACAATTACCAATTAGATTAAGGTTTAAATTGAAAAATATAGTCAGGAAAGCAATTGAAGACACAGGGAAAGCATCAAGAAGTAGAATTCCTTGTACCTTCTGTGCCTATTACTCTTAGATGCTGGGAAGGTCTCTGAACTATACCTTCACCTGGGCAGGATGAACAAACCATTCTTACTGTTCCTAACCAAGTTCTTCTCTGTTACCTCCTATTGTCTCCAGTTTCCACTTAATTTCCTATATCCAATAGGATACTGAAATGGGTCAACAGCCTATAGTTTAAGCTGAGAGTCTTCATTAGTAGCATTAATTGAAAATTAGAATCCTGAGACATTAAAATTACTTCAGATAATTACAATTTAGAGACTGGAGACAGAGACCAGAGATAGGCAAAGATATGAGTAAGTTCAGAAAAATATTTTCTGACTCACAAAACCTTTCTACCCAAAAGTCCTCTTAGCTACATGTTATTTTTAAAATCTCGTTTCAAGAAATGAGAAATTGAGAACATGAGAAGGGTTTATAGATAGATATAAAGGAGCTAAAAAATGATTTATTAAATCATTTTTTAAAGGTGTGACTTGTTATAAAGACTTTTTAAGGATGTAGATGTGTTTGTACATTTTCTAGCAGAGAGAGAGCAACACCCAGACACCCAGTGTGGATCTGGGGATGTTCCACAACAGCCCGTCATTTCTATTATCTCTCCTACACATTACCTTATTCATTCTAATTTCTCTGGTCCTTTAAATACTGTTCTTTTTCATCACATTCCTGTGACTCCTTTCTTATTTCAAAAATCACTTTATGATATAATAATAGCCTGCAAATTAAAATCTTATAACACCTAGACCAAGCCACATAGACTGAACAACTGACTTATACTTAATCAAAGCTGCCATCAGTCTCTATAAAGCACGATTAATAAGTCCTAGGTAAGCAATAACCAAATGGTTAGACCTAATGGCAGAGCTGACCTGCGGTGACTAATTGCCCCTCAATCATCTTCCTTCAAATCAGAAAAGAAGTATGGGAACACAGATTCCACAGGAGTAATTCTGCTCTAACTTGATAATTCAGAATGACTGGGCTTGATTCAATCAAAAGTTATTTTTTAAATGTGTAACTATTTCAATGCACTGCACATACTCTTCAGTGAAACAATAATCAAAACTAATAAAGAATAGGTACCAATATGTTTAATAATTATTTTGGCAGTATTTTGTTTTCATATACAAAACAATTGCACTAGGTTCTCTTTTAAAAGAACTGTGGGTTTTTTTTTAATTAATTAATTTATTTATTGGTCACGCTGTACAGCATGAGGGATCCTAGTTCCCCAACCAGGGATGGAACCTGTGCCCCCTGCAATGGAAGCGTGGAGTCTTAACCACTGGGCCGCCAGGTAAGTCCAAGAACTGTGTTTTTCTTTCAAGATGACTCAAGAATATGGACATGGAAATATATATCCCACAGTCCTAAAGTCAGGGAAAATAAAATAATGCATGTGCAATAGACCAAGTCAGAAAAGCATGCCAGTACAACCACAGCATGGTACTGAATAGCTCCAGGTTTTTAAAAAGGTAAAGAAAGTCTAATAAACCTTGCAGTGAAGCAGTGACTAAAAGTGGAAAAGTTTTTTAAAGACTGAGGTTCTTGCAAACAGCAGAATGGTGATGGGGAATATTCCTATAAAAAGGATATAAAAAGGAAAATGATGGCTTGTTTTACTGGCTAATCAACTTTCCTTCAAAGATTTGATGTGTGAGAGGAAGGACAACTTTTACTATAATAGAATACCTTGTGGGATCTCAATTTTTTTTTAACCAGATAAGTGTCATTTTCAATTACAAGCAATTAAATGTCTCAAAAAGTGGAAACATCAGTTCTCCTTTGCAGCAGACTTTTTTTGTTTTTAAAATGCTACCAGAATGGACCCTTTAGTTACATACGCAAATTGACTTCTTTACCGAAGAAAACTGTGAGGGTGCCTTTAAAGCTAAACACAGGTGCTTCGGGAGATGTTCAGGGTTCTGCTTACTGATGTATATGCCATTAACAAAATACCCTCACATATGAATTCAGACTGAATTGTCTCTGAAAATTGCTTCTTGGGATATGTGTGTAGTACCTCAGAGGCATCATGAAATCAGAAGTGGTGGCAGGATACTAGAAGGGAGAGGGAAGGAATTCAGAAGGGAAGGCTCCTTTCTGACCTAAAGCCTCACTTTCTTCCACTCTGAAATCTGGCAAGATAGAAGATCAGAACATCTGCAGCTGGGGTCAAGCTTTTCCCTTGAAAGAAACATAATCTTATGGTCAATCATAACTGAGCAAGAAAAGAAGTGAAACAGACTGAAGAGGAGAAGAACCATCTTCCCAAGACTTAGGGTCATGGATCAAGAATAATTTGCAGGCTGTGTTAAAAAAAAAAATTCAAAAACAAACAACTTGACAAGTTTTCCAAAGGTTCTATACTACTTCGGACACACACATAATTGGCAGACTTGACTAAATCACCTAAACTTGATAGCTGTTTCTTTTTTGTATTTCTTCTACAAAAAAATTAAATAACAAGGCCAATTTCAAATATAGTTCTCTGTGAAAAATCAGGAAGAAAATAACTACATTATTTTTTTAACGTCATGCAAAAGATTAAAGGAAGCTCAGTAGTAACATTTGTCTAACAGAACAGGAATTTTAAACAGATAATATGTTCTTTAATTGGGAAAAAATATTATGTAATATTTTGGCCACTTGCAAATTTCAGCTACCTCCTAACTGCTCTCTCCTGACCCACAAAATGCCTCCACTGTTTGGGTGTTTAGAAAAGTGCCTAACATTCTATGGGAACAAAAGGATATATATGCAAACAATGTTTTGTTGGTAGATAGAAATACCTAGGTAATTAATGTATGAGAAGTTCTATGAATTTTCAACCATATTCTTCACGTGACAATGTGTTTCAAGGAGGGAAAAAAAAAACATTGTTTCTATTGTATTATAAGAGAGGACTCTGAAATCCTGATTTACATTTGATGTGCAGCGAACTGTTTTGTACATGTTAAGAAAGTAAAGTTCATTTTCTGGTGCCTGGTTATGGTAAGCAAAGTTTATCAATGCTCCGGTTATTACTCCCACAGATGCCCTGAACGCCTTAAGACTCAGGCGTACTCTTACCCAACCAGAGCTGATCTACAGTCAGCTTTTCTCACCTGGTCCCAGAAGACCAAACACTGCCCTCTACAGATTCATGCTGTATCTTCAACAACAGGTCTGTCAATCCTATATGGATCACTTACACTACTCCCCATAATGACAGCAAGGATAATTCTAAATTTTCTTTTCACAGGCTTTAATTCCTAATTACTCTGAACATAACACTTCAATTACTTCCACTTCTAAGATCGAACCCATAAGAAGCAAATGTTAAAATTGGTTTAAAAAAAAATACAAACAGAAAATATCTGAGGGACCAGTGTCCGGAAAGTGGTAAAAAAAAAAAAAATTTTTTTAAGAAACAAATGAGAAAAGAAATTGAGATACTATAAGTTAGTAATATCAATTGGATTAAAACTGAACTAAATAGATGCCTTCTGACCTACTGAAGACCTACTTACAAAAGGCAAGTGGATGTAGCTAATATGCTACAGTAAGTATGTATGTAAATATATATAGCAGACACTTTAGAAGGATACATGAAAGCCATTAATAGTGAGGACAGCTCTTTTACTTTCTGCTTTATATTCACTGATCCTATATCACTTTTTCTCCCTACAATGGATAAATACTATTTTTATAAAGCAGGATTCTAACCCAGGTCTGATGAACTACAAAGTAATTTGAATTAGTTATCTAAGAAATTAATATGTTTCTGTCAATGAATATTAACTTTACAAGGAATTATCTACCTCTACCTATCATCATTCTTATTTTTTATCTTTCTATATACTGAGACAAACAAAATGGGGAAGGGGAAAAAGAGGGGCAGGACAAGGAGAGGGGAACGAGGGAGGGGCAGTCAGGGATGGAGAGATAGAGAGGGATGAGAGAAGGAGAGAACTGGTAGGTAGAGAAAAAGATTGTCTTTGTCTAGGTGTCTGCTGGAGTCAGCTCTGACTTCTAAGGAAAAAAAACTTGTAACAAAAATGAAGGTATCAAGAATACAAACTTTAAAACCCAGGTAATTAGATGGTGAAGTGCAAAACATGTATCACTTATGGTCCTAGAAAAGAAGTATCTTTGAAAAACAATTTAAAAAGCTACTCTTGGGTGATCTGATTACTACTTAGGTCATCACATTCAGAAGAGCAGTGGTTCAGATGTCAAGAGACTAAAGAGAAGGTGTCACTTCAAAAAGGCAGTTACCAATAGTTAATTAGATTAAGGGCTTAGATAAGAGATTTAGAGTTCACGAATAAATATAAGCAGGGAAAATGGAGGCCTAGATTTGCACGCATATTTTAAACACTTAGTTCTTTAACTAATGAATAGACATGCCATAATACTATATGTTAAAGCCCTAATTTGTCCTACTATTTCCATGCTCTGTATCATTTTTTGGAATCTCATTTCAGAAACTATGAAAAGCAGGCTATTAATTCTCACAAACACCAAACTGAGTTTAAAAAGGTAACACAGAGCCCAAATCCCCTCCTAGTTTGTCCCCACTCCACAAACATCAAAGGCCAATCATGCGCCAGGACAAACGGAGTCTACCTCTGTCAGCAAGAGTGTGTTTGTTAAAAGCATAAGAATACCCTCAAGGCAAAAGGTTAAAGAATCTCTTGAGACAGTTTCGAAAGAAAGAAAAGAAGGGAGGGAGGGAGGAAGGAAGGAGGAGAAAGAAAGAAAAGGAAGAGAAGAAAAGAAAAAGTAAAAGAAAAAGATAACCGCCCCCTTGGTGATCCTTTCTATCCCTAAATTGATAGTAAATATATTATCTTTTCTGTGACTGTTTTTTGTACATGCATCATCAACCTTTGTAAGACCCTAATAAGCAAAGGTAATGTTACTTTTATACCTATGATGGTCCCACATTTTAATAGTGATTTAATACCAGTACAACCCAGGATCATTTTATTTATTTATTTATTTATGGCTGTGTTGGGTCTTTATTTCTGTGCAAGGGCTTTCTCTAGTTGTGGCAAGCGGGGGCCACTCTTCATCGCGGGGCGCGGGCCTCTCACTGTCGCGGCCTCTCTTGTTGCGGACAGAGCACAAGCTCCAGAAGCGCAGGCTCAGTAGTTGTGGCTCACGGGCCTAGTTGCTCTGAGGCATGTGGGATCTTCCCAGACCAGGGCTCGAACCCGTGTCCCCTGCATTAGCAGATTCTCAACCACTGTGCCACCAGGGAAGCCCAGGATAATTAATTTTTACCTTTGAGTCTTTTTATAAAAATAAAAGTTGTCAATCAGAAAATACCCTTTGTTATATTTAGTGTGCTGGTTTCTTAATCCTTTGTTTTCTCCACTGGCTTAGTTGAACAGCTCTTAATGTTTGCTGACAGAAGTGGAAAAGACCCTAGAACTGAACAGTCTTATGGTCTTGGGCAAGTTTCTTGACCTCTGAGATTCTGTAAAATGGGGATAACAGAACATACTTCACAGAACTGGAATATAAAATGATAGTGTCTGGTATATAGTCAGTGCTCTGTAAATGTTAGTTCTTTCCTTTCTTGGCAAATCTCAACCGCTCCAGGCCTCAATTACCTCATTTCCAAATTGATGAAGTTAACTATATTTAAATTAATTTATGACAACATTTATACTCACTAATGATGAATTGGATGGCTATAGATAATTTCTTTATGTGCCAGTATGGGGAGAGAAAAGATTCAGTGCTACTAAAGTAGAACCAAAAGTGTAGCTAGAAATATCTGGGCAGAAGGTACCAAGAAGAAAGCAAAAACAACGCTGTAAGGATAAGTGTCCTTTTCTTAATTAATAACCAATATAATAGGCTTTTAGAATAACTTACAGTTTATTAATGAAACCAGAGCTGTCAACACCCAAAATCTCATTTGCCCAGACAACTAAACTATATGGTTTTTCACTCTCACAATGATCTATCTACAAGTATGATAAGAAACAGAGACTGAGGGGTTGAGCAAACTAACAAAATTAAAGTTACTGAACAAAACAGTAGATCTGAGAATACTGATCACCAATGAAACATATCTATAATCCAAAAAATTATGTTGTCATGGTGGACATGCTGAAATTATATGGTACTTCTGTTCATATTACTAAAACATACTGAAGAAACAATTAGGGCCTTTTAAAATCATTAGGATTACTGATTAATTTTCAGACAAATCTCTTCCCAGAATTAGTAGAAACTAATTCTTTTGACTTTTTAAAACTTTTTAAAATTTATTTTTATAACCATTTTTTAATTGAAGTATGGTTAATTTACAATGTTGTGTTAGTTTCAGGTATACAGAAAAGTGATTCAGTTATACACACACATATATATTAATTATACACACACACACATATATTTTTAAGATTCTTTTCTATTATAAGTTATTACAAGATATTGAATATAGTTCCCTGTGCTATACAGTAGGTCCTTGCTGTGTGTCTACTTTATACAGAGTGTGTATATGTTAATCCCAACCTCCTAATTTATCCCCCCATCCCTTTCCCCTTTGGTAACCGTTTATTTTCTATGTCAGTGAGTCTATTTCTGTTTTATAAATAATTTCATTTGTATCGTTTTAGATTCCACATAAGTGATATCATATGATATTTGACTTCGACTTAATTTAATATGATAATCTCTAGGTCCATCCATGTTGCTGCAAATGGCATTATTTCATTCTTTTTTTTATGGCTGAGTAATATCCCATTGTGTAAATATACACCACATCTTCTTTATCCATTCATCTGTCGATGTACATTGAGGCTGACTTTTTTAAACTTTTAATTTCAAAGTAAAGCTCTCAACGCTTTGAATATCAAATAGGTTTTCACTGTCTTTTGGCTCTTAACTACTGCCTCTCAAACAAATTTGGCTATTGAATGCCTAGGAATATCTAAGTCCTTACAACTGCTCCTATGTAAAGCCTTGTTTCTAACCTACTACGTATCTTGAATAGCTCTCCTATCCTATTCTCTTGCTTTCACACAATGTCCCATTTTAATCAACATATTGTCCAATGTTTCTGATTCTCCATTACACACGCATACACACACACAAACATTCCTATAACAGACACTCAGGTAACTTTAATGATGAGGATCAAATAAGGAAGTTGAATCATTTAATTACACAATATAAACTATGAATGATGATGATGTCAGACAAAAAGGTATGGTCTGGGGCTTCCCTGCTGGCGCAGTGGTTAAGAATCTGCCTGCCAATGCAGGATACATGGCTTCAAGCCCTGGTCTGGGAAGAGCCCACATGCTGTGGAGCAACTAAGCCCGTGCGCCACAACTACCGAGCCTGCGTGCCACAACTACTGAAGCCCGCGTGCCTAGAGCCCGTGCTCTGCAACAAGAGAAGCCGCCGCTATGATAAGCCCGTGCACCACAACAAAGAGTAGCCCCCGCTCACCACAACTAGAGAAAGCCTGCGTGCAGCAACAAAGACCCAATGCAGCCAAAAATAAAAATAAATTTATTTAAAAAAAAAAAAAAGGTATGGTCTGAAGAGAAGGCAAGAGCTAGTAACTCTTTTGAATGTATAGCAACTACAAAATTATTTTACCAAATCTTTAGCTCTTCTGAATCAGCCTTTTCTTAGAACTCTAAAAAACATACGAGAAGCCAAACCACAGAACCCTTCTAATCCAAAAATTAAAATACTGCCCTATAATTCTAGCTATTGGGGGAAGGGAAGGACCTAAAATGGGTAAGTATTCAAAGTTAAGATACGGTTTCTCCCACTATCCGAAAGTAGAGCATTCCTATGAAACTGTTCGTAGGCCAAAATGGCGTAAAGTGAAGCATCAGTTACCTTAAGACACATCTTGCTAACAGATGCACAAAATAAATCGAGATAAATCACAGATGCTCAAAGACATAGTTCAAAGCTATGGCAGCTGGGATGCTACATGTAGTTCCTAGGGAAGGAGCTTGGTGGTGCCACTCTTGCTGCTTGGGGTGCATGCTGCCGCTTGAACAGTTCACTCACTGCAAAACAAACGCTGAAGGCTATTTTCACTTTTCACCTTTTTTCATAAAAGCAAAAATCCTCTTTAGATTTTTTTCTGGTAGCAATAACAGGTACCAACGTAGGCTTTTCGTAAAAGCAAAGTGGCGTGAAAGAAATTTTCAAAAAGCCGGGGGTACCTGTATCCTAACTGGGGAAAGAAGTGTAAGTCATGGAAAAAATATGAATAATTATAAGCAAAGGGGTTTCTTTGCAATCTCTTTGCTTCAACTGTCATTTATTTCTTCTGCTATCAATTATTAGCAGAATCATATCATAACCAAAAGTATTACTACAGAAAAGCAAAGCTGCTTAAGTAGAAGGCAAATTAAAAACAAAACATTTTAAAGATTAAGATCTTTTTGAGTGGAGAATATAATTTTTAAAGGAAGAAAACAGATTTCTGGAATTCAATCCATTTTAAAATACTACATATCTAGCTGGCCTCCGGCATTTGGATCAAAAAATCAAAGTTTGAAAACACATCCTCATCTACAGATACTAAAATCTTGTTAATTAGCAAAGATTCCATTCATTAAAAGTAATATCAGCTAAGGCCATTTAATCTCTTCCCACAGATTGTGTCAGGCTATGCATCATCTAAAACCACACTCTTCCCTGCATTAACCCTAAGAATAGTGTTTTACAGGCCACATACATATAATCAAATAATGAATCATGACCAAGTTCCTATTGCCTAAGGAAAGCCAGTTAATGATATAGTAAAACACTGATTCAAGTTTAGAAAAAAAGAAGAGTATTCTTTAATTCAACAAAGAGAGATGATCATGGTAGAATCTGCTTCTAAGAAATTATAAATCCAAAGAAAAAAATATTCAGGTAGTTATAATTCAAAGCAGAATGAAGTAAGGACTATTGCACTATACATCAGCAAGAGTTGGTCTGAAAATGAGCAGTATTTGTGAGGTAAAATGTACAAGAATAGGAAACTTACTGGATATGGGGACATGGTAAAGAGATGAAGATGACCATTTCTGGCTTCAGTACCTGGAGCTTCATGGGGATCATTAACCATGACATGGAATAAAAAAACAGGTTTGAGGAAAGCTGTTGGAGTTCTAAGACAGCTAGGAATTATGTCTGAGTTCAGAGAGTTGGGAAGGTAAAAAATTTGGAACTCAGCAGCATAAACTAGGTGTTTTGATATTATGTGGTCAATTTGATAATCTAGGGAAATAGAATAACTTAATGAGATAAGAACAAAATGTTAAGAAGGATAAATATTCAACTGGATGGGAGAAGTATCAAAGTCAGGTAAGGAGACTTAGAAAAATTAGATAGGGAGAGACTGTATAGTATATTAATAGGTATGATAATTAAAGCATTGTATATATTTATGTATATAAAAGCAATATAGTATATATCTATAATAAATAGCAAACAAGGAAAGAGTTTCAAGAAAGAAGGTAAAGAGAGCTAAAAAATACCGAAACATTTTGAAGTCGTTATGTAGTTAGACATATTCATGTCAAATAATCTCATTTAAATAGTAGGCAAAGTCATTAACTGAGATATGGAAGCTGGGGAGTTTGGGAAATGGGTGACAATAAAGAAGGTAAGAAACAACCACTCGGGGAGACAGAATACAGTATCAACTAGAGTGACTTAGAGTAGGGATTCCAGGAAGAGCAAATGCAGCTGAGTTGGTATTAGAAGCAGTCAGTTGGGAGTCAGCTGAGTTATGTTTGTATTTTCTCTTTCACCACCAAGGCTCAACAGTCCAGGATCAGGAGGGGAAGAATTAGATACACAAACACACACACACGCACCCTGCCACCAAATACCTACAATATGCCAAGCATGATGCCATGCACTTGGCAAGGCCCTTCAGTATGTCTTCAAACCGTATAGCTTCCTTTCTATTTCTCCCTGCTTCTCCCGAACAATTCAGTACTACAGCCATTAGAGGGGGCAGAGTCATGGGGGACCCAAAGCAGGGTGTCAGAGAGTCTGACACATAGGGGTGACAAGGGCAGGGTATCAGCCAAAGTGGAGTGTAGAGGGGGACCTTGTGGGGTTAGGGGAATCACAGCCTAAGCAGGATAACGAGGGTGACCACATGTGGGAGTGGCCCACAGCAGCAGGGCGAGGAGGTCATCCACTTGGAGGATATGCTCATGTGGGGTGTCAGAGCCCAAGAAAGATGAAGAAGGTCTAGAATAAAGAGCATGAATGGGATGGTATGGCAGCTGAGATGGGAGACTGGTTACATATATAAGGACTGATGTCTCAAAAGCCTGAAAATGTTCCTCTCTGTTTATTCAAAAATCTCTATCTATAAAGCTATTAAAGAAGTAAGAGATTATTAGTTCAATGACATGAATGCTATATGTAAATAGGGGAAGGGTTTAATAAATAAATTATGGCATATTTATATAACAGAATAGTATACTCTTCAAAATTATGTTTTAAAAGGGTATTTAGTGACAAGGGAAAGTACTTTTACATGAAAACAGTATATAAAAAAACTAAATATAATATAATCCTAATTTTGTTGGGGAAAATTCACAATGTTAACAGTAGGGTAATTGTGTGACTTTATTATACTTACCTGCATTTTCCACTTTTCGTATTGCAGACATGTATTACTTTTAAACTATGATTGAAACATCATTAAAAAAAAATCAAGAGGAAATGGAAGCTAACATCATCTGAGTAGCATCACATATTAGGTACTGGGCTAGGTGGTTTTGAATACATCTTCTCATGGAAAAGTACTGTGATAGAGGGGGCAAGTCGTTAAGAAAGCAACTGCCACTTCTCAAAATCAATTTAAGTTTCATTATAAAAATAAATAAGGCTTTTCCTATGAGTTATATAACAGAAATTTTCTGCTAAAAAGTTATACCTTAATAACAAAACTGTCAGAAATTCTAGTACTATAAAAGGGCAGATAGATAGACATCTACATCCTAGAATATCAAGGGAAAAAATGAGTTAAAGAAGCAAAATGCTAAAATATTTGAAGTGCCCAAGAAAAGAACAACATTCCATACAGGACTCTTGTGGCAGACGGGTAACTTAAATTGCATTAGGCGGTGATGAATGAATTCAACTGATTCACACAGGAAAGGGAGGGAATGGAAGGAAGGGAACCTGGCAAACAGCTCTGTGGTAGAACTGGGAGAACTCCAAGTTCTGGAAGAAGCCAAGGAGAGAAGGCCCTCATCAGCTCTTTGGCCTCTGTAGCAACCAGCAGGGGCTAGCCATATGGCAGAAGGAAGCAGCCATGGACTGTCTCTTCTGAATGCTCTCTTGGTATTCCCTTTTAGTCCTCAAGAGATTAAAAAGATTAACCCTTAGAGCTAGTGAGAGCTAGTGATACAGTGTAATATCAGGGGTCCTCAATAGCCCCCAAGTGTCAAGCCCCCATCTTTAATTAGCAGCTGTAATCTGTAACCTAAAGATTAAAAAGCAAGTATATAGTTGATTTAACACCTCTCATTTATACTTAAGAAAAATCATTAAATCACTAAGAATAAAGGACTGAAGTCCTGATATACTCTGAGGAGGACTTTAAAGGACCATATCTGTGTAATTTGATCCTATACATACCCCTCCTCCACAGTGATCCCAGGCTAGACAGCTGACTCAAACTGAGCCAGTCAAATTCTCTCTCCATTCCAATGTGAGGTGAACAGGAGAAACAGAGATGGATGACTAATAGAGGTGAATAAAATTAATACAACAGAGCCCTACAGAGAAGTTTCTAGAAATTCTGAGGGGCCCAACATAGTCCTGGTTTGTCTTTCCTTCCCAGGTCTTGGCTGTCTGCTGTTGGCACAGTTTACGTGTGTAGTGAAAAGTAGAAGCAGAACACAGTGGTGTTTTTTCCTGGCCCAACTTTAACGAGAACATTGCTGTTAATGCAAACCAACACCATGCTGCATAATTTATGAAGATTGTTTATTTTCCAACTTGCTGGTACATGGCAGTGTGTTCTCCGTGAATTTATTAATCAAGGTACTCTCCAATTAAAAACTTTCCCCAAGAAGTCATCTTGGCAAAGATAATTTAACTTCTACTTTTCTACTTAACCTAACCTTGCATCATGAATTGTGAGAAGATCCTGCTAGTGAGGAAAAAAAGATTATTAGTTGCCATTATTAATCATAGGAAAATAATTCAAATATGCCTTACTTTATCAATCAGAGGGTCAAAAACACATTACTCAGGGTGAATACTAGAGTTCTGTTTAACAATCCTATAACATTAATTCCCAGGTGTTAAAGCTTTTACAGCCAAAACTATAAAATTTAACATTACGCAATTAATAATTATTTGAATTTTTCAATAAATGTTATTTCAACAATTAGAATGGAAATTATTAAAAATAGTTTAAAGAAATTATTAAACTATTTAAAATAGCTTTTTAAAAGCTATGCATTACTTAAAATAAACAGCTTAGTTTAAAAAAAATAAGGATTCATTTCTTTAGCTTCTAAATCATCAATACAGTGAAAGGCCAAATATAAACTCTACTTTGTCTTCACTTTACCACTAACAGTGCTGCACATATTTTATACATCAAGCTTAAGGAAAAAAACTCCCCCCCCCCAAAAAAAACACTTCATCTTCTCACCTAGTCCAAGACAAGGCATTCAGTGACAACACAGATCATAATTCTCCTAGCCAAACACGCATTTATAAAAACTAACTTACTTAAATAACAATGACCAAAACCAAGCTAGTCAGGACACGTACAAGACTTCCAATAGACTAAGCAAATACATTTAAGCTAAAATGAGAGTTGTATGAATAAATAGTTACTGCATAACTGCCGCTCCACTTATTGAGCAGTTGTTGCTCTGTCATGGATTACAGTCCAAGCATGAGACAAGACGCACAGGACATATTTAATGCCACCACCCACAACCACCTGAGAGCCCACAGCAAAGGGAAAGAAAAGTGGCAGAAGAAATAGACCAGATTTGGATATCAGGTTGGGAGCAGAATCACTCTCAGTTAAGGGAGTGCAGATTCTGTAGCCTATTCCAACTGGGTTTAAATTCTGGCTCCATCACGCATTCTCTATGTGACTGTGGGGAAACCACTAGACTTCTATGAATCTTAGTTTCCTCAGTTATAAATTCAGGATAATGGCAGTAATGCCTATTTCATAAGGTTGTTGTGATAATTAAATGCGGGTAATGTACTTAGGACAGTATGTAGCACATAGTAAGCATTCAATGAATGTCACCTGCTATTATTATTCAACTAGTTCAACAACCATGAAATAGGAAGCCTTGGGCCAATTATTTTACTTATACAATATCATTTAATCCTCATTTTTTTAAACATCTTTATTGGAGTAATCCTCATTTTTTAAAGAAAATTAAACAGACATAGAAAAGTTCAATAATTTGCCCAAAGTCACAAGACAGCAAATGAAAGAACCAGACTCAAACATAGCATGTCTGACCACAAGGGCCCTGCTTTTTGTTTTTTTCTCCTGGTTGATTTTCAAGTTTTTAAGACTCAGAGTATCTGTATGTGGTACAAATTCAAATTGTGTCAAAGTGAAAAGGAATGTTTATTTTTAAAACTCTCAGACTCTGTGTGAGAACTTTCTCAAAAAACATTCAGACTTATGGTTACCGATGGGGAGGGGTATGAGGGAGGGATGGACTGGGAGTTTGGGGTTAGTAGACGCAAACTATGACATTTAAAATGGATAAACAACAAGGTCCTACTGTATATCACAGGAAACTCTATTCAATATCCTGTGATAAACCATAATGGAAAAGAATATAAAAAGAATATATATATAACTGAATCACTTCACTGTACAACAGAAATTAACACAACATTGTAAATCAACTATACTTCAATAAAAAAAAAATTTTTAAGTCAACATTTTTACCCCCATTTTGAAGATGAGGAAATTGAGTCTCACAGAGGTTGAAATAACTTGCCCATGTCAGACAGCTTTTAAGATACAGAGTTTGGATCTCATTTACAGATACAGATACCCATAGGCTGGAGTTCCATTACACAGCGCTACCTTCCAAGATAAATCTTAATTTTCTTTTCTCAACATAATAGCAATCTGTGGAAACTACTATCTCTTAGTAGCAAAACCCATTTCAAATTACTTGTTTAGATAAGAATTAAGTAAACATACCACCTATTTCAGATATATCCATTCTTTGATTGCCAAGATTTGGGTTTTTTAATATTTACTTATTCATTCATTCATTTCATTTATATATTTATTATCATCAATTTATTTATTTTGGCCCCGCCGGGCCCCAGTTGTGGCATGCGGAATCTTAGTTGCGGAACATGGACTTCTTAATTGTGGCATGCGGGCTCTTAGTTGCGGCACGCACACGGGATCTAGCTCCCCGACCAGGGATCAAACCCGGGCCCCCTGCACTGGGAGCGTAGAGTCTTACCCACTGGACCACCAGGGAAGTCCCAAGATTTGTTTCTAATCAATCACATTCCCAAGAATAGCTATCACTTTTCCTTTGTATTCATGATTGTAGTTTTTAAAAGTCCAATTTTATTGCTTTCTTTGCATGTAAGACTTAACGCAAACCTGGAAGAATGAGAAAAGATCCCACACCAAGGCACTTCGCATGGGGTGAGGAAAAAAAAAAAAAAGAAACATAAATGTATATATTTAAAATATCTTCTCAACTGTATTGTTTAACCACTTTACTACTTTATAAGAGGTATGGGGCATGATTTACCCCCTAAACACAACTTGTTTTAGGTTTAAAGGTTCTGCCAACCTTGTAAATTCCCTGAACAGGGTTTCATCAGTCTAGTAAAACCAAAGGAGCACATGAATAGATAATTCCATACATGTTTTACTGTATCAAACTGTAGATTAAAATTATAATACCAAAATAATCAATTAAAAGAAATAACTATGCAAATTAAACCACCAAGAGATGGCACTTCACAACCACTAAAATGTCTATAATTTTAAAAGACATGGTGGGGTGGGGGGGCTTCCCTGGTGGCACAGTGGTTGAGAGTCCGCCTGCCAATGCAGGGGACACGGGTTCGTGCCCTGGCCCGGGAACATCCCACATGCCGCAGAGCGGCTAGGCCCGTGAGCCATGGCCGCTGAGCCTGCGTGTCCGGAGCCTCTGCTCCGCAACGGGAGAGGCCACAACAGTGAGACGCCCGCGTACCGCAAAAAAAAAAAAAAAAAAAAAAAAAAGACATGGGACTTCCCTGGAGGTCCAGTGGTTAAGACTCCACACTTCCACTGCTGGGAGCACAGGTTCGATCCCGCTCAGGGAATTAAGATCCCACATGCCGCACGGCTCAGCCAAAAAAAAAAAAGACAGACAATAACAGGTTTTGGCAAGGATGTGGAGAAACTAAAATCCTCACATAATGCTTGCGGGAATGTAAAATGAAGCAGTCACTTTGGAAAACAGTTTGGCAGTTATGACCTGGTAATTCCACTCCTAGTTATTATCCCAAGATAAATGAAAATGTATGTCCATATGAAGATATGTACGTGAATGTTTATACCTGCACCATTCATGAGTCAAAAAGTGGAAACAATCCAAATGTCCATCAACTGTGAATAAACAAAATCTGGTACACCTATACAATGGGATTCTACTCAGCAATAAAAAGGAATGGAGTACTCACACATGCTACAACAGGAGTGAAACTCAGAAACAGCATGTTAAGTAAAGAAGCCAGACACAAAAGACACTAATGGCAGAAAAGGCAAATCTGTAAGATACAAAAAGTAGATTAGTGGCTTCGTGGTGGTGGGGATGGGAAGGAGGAGTGACTACAAACGAGCAATACATTTCTTTTGGGAATGAGAGAAATGTTCTGAAATTAGACTGTGGGGATGGTTGTACAATACCATAAATTTAGTAAGAATTATTGAATTGTACACTTAAAACAAGTGAATTTTATCACTTTTAAGTTACATGTCAATAAAGCTCTTTTGTAAAAAAGGAATAGCTATGTTTTTGTAAAATTTCTTTAAATAAAATAACATGACAAGTATTTAAAGGAAAAAAATACATATATAGTCAGAATTTGGAATGAAAAGAATTTTCCATTAAGTTTTGACTCCTAGCAGGCTTTCCATCCCTATACCTAGAAGACTGCTTCTGTTTTGTGTGTGTGTGTGTGTGTGTGTGTGTGTGTGTGTATTCTAGATTATTAATTTTAATATTGCCCTAATATGAACTTGAATATTTATAGGATTTACTTCCCAAAGGATTTGAGATATCAAAACATTATGTAGTGAAAATTATAGTTCACTGCAACTAAGAAAATGTTAATATAAAGAAATTGTCTATGCTGTACAAATAGCTGCTAAATTTATATTATTTGGAATTTCAGGATTCCTCTGAAAATATGTATATATATATATATGAAACTTGTTTGAAATTATTAAATTTCCCATTTTCTAGAAACCTCTCCCCCAATCCTTCCACTCAGGAAATCATGTAATAATAACATCAGTATCAGGAGTATTGTTTGAAAAATAATGCACATATGAAAATTATGGGAAACTTGAAAGTAAAAGTGAAAAAAGTGTTGGCATTGGGTCATATTCATTGAAAAAAAACCTTTTACATCACGCAAGATGTCAATAAGAGGTATCTATCTTTAAAATAACACCTACACTGTAGCATGAACTAACTGGGACCCTAACATGGATGAAAGGCCCCACCCCTGGTTACTAAAAGATATAAACTGCCAGTTGAGGCAGTTAATGCTGTTAATAATAATAACAAGAAATAGCATTTGATATTATTTATCAAATGCCAGACACATTTTCCATGTACTAACTTAATAAATCCTCACAATTCTATGAAGTAGATACTAATGCTATCCCTATTTTATAGTTACAAAAATTTACGTTGTACAAATTTTAACAGTAAGTAGCAGAATATAGGAATTCAAAACCAGATGGACTGGCTCCACAAATGAGGCCTCACACATCAGTAATTTCATTCACATCCTTACACAAAAACCACCCTATATTCTTTTGCCTTGGCTCTCACCACTAAGAAGTATCTGGGAAGGGTGGCATTTAACCCCTAATCATTTTCAGATACTTCTGTCTCTATTGACTCTCCATGGCTGCCTTGCCAGCTGGGAAGCTATCAGGCCTATTAAGAAAGCAAATGAACCCAAGCACCTATGGTCAGCTAATCTGTGACAAAGGAGGCAAAAATATACAATGGAGAAAAGACAGTCTCTTCAGTAAGTGGTGCTGGGAAAACTAGACAGCTACATGTAAAAGAATGAAATTAGAACACTCCTTAACACTACACACAAAAATAAACTCAAAATGGATTAAAGACCTAAATATAAGACCAAACTCTATAAAACTCTTAGAGGAAAACATAAGCAGAACACTCTTTGACATAAATGGCAGCAAGATCTTTTTTGACCCACCTCCTAGAGTAATGAAAATAAAAACAAAAATAAACAAATGAGACCTAATTAACTTAAAAGCTTTTGCACAGCAAAGGAAACCCTAAGCAAGATGAAAAGACAACCCTCAGAATGGGAGAAAATATTTTCAAGTGAAGCAAAGGACAAGGGATTAATCTCCAAAATATACAAAAGCTCATGCAGCTCAATATCAAAAAAAACAAACAACTCAATCAAAAACTGGGTGCAAGACCTAAATAGACATTTCTCCAAAGAAGACATACAGATGGCCGAGGGACATGAAAAGATGCTCAACATCACTAATTATTAGAGAAATGCAGATCAAAACAACAATGAACTATCACCTCACACAAGTCAGAATGGCCACTGTCAAAAAATCTACAAACAATGAATGCTGGAGAGGATTCCCTCCTACACTGTTGGTGGGAATGTAAATTGATATAGCCACTATGAAAAACAGTATGGAGGCTCCTCAAAAAACTAAAAATAGAACTACCATATGACCCAGTAATCCCACTCCTGGGCATATACCTGGAGAAAACCATAATTCAAAAAGACACATGAATCCCAATGTTCATTGCAGCACTATTTACAATAGCCAGGACTGGAAGCAACCTAAACGTCCATCAACAGAGGAATGGATAAAGAAGATGTGGTACATATATACAATGGAATATTACTCAGCCATAAAAAGGAACGAAACAGTGCCATTTGCAGAGACGTGGATAGACCCAGAGACTGTCATACAGAGTGAAGTCAGAAAGAAAAACAAATATCGTATAATATCGCTTCTATGTGGAATCTAGAAAAATCGTACAGATGAACTTATCTGCAAAGCAGAAAAAGAGACACAGATGTAGAGAACAAACTTACGGATACCAAGGGGGGAAGGGGAGGAATGAATTGGGAGACTGGGATTGACATATATACACTACTACATATAAAATAGATAACTAAAGAGAACCTACTGTATAGCGCAGGGAACTCTACTCAGTGCTCTGTGGTGACCTAAATGGGAAGGAAATCTAAAAAAGAGGGGATATATGTATACATATAACTGATTCACTTTGATGTACAGCAGAAACTAACACAACACTGTAAAGCAACTATACTCCAATAAAAATTAAATAAATAAATAAAATATTGATTTCTCAGCACAAAAAAGAAAGGAAATGAGAATATACAAAACTCTTCCTGAAGTACAATATACTAAGCTCTAAAAATATGTAAAATAGTTAATATTATTAGTTACCACAGGGTAACTGTAAGGATTAAATGTGCTAATACATATTGAGCTAAAAACATTAACAGACATATAAGAGTTCAATAAATGTTACCTATTATGTCATTTTGATGAATTACCTAATGCTTCCCTTTCCTTAATAACGCAGCATGAGACAAGGAAGGGAGGTATATGCCTTATTTGCATTCTTTTAATATTTATCATAAGATATACTCTGGTTTATTATTCTAAAACATAACCCTGACTAAATGATGCATACATATTATGAATCAAGACTACGGTACCTTCCTTGTTTACATATTTCTAACAGTTTACTATAAATAGCATGAAAAGCTGTATCATATTTTTAAAGCAATTTAAATGCCAAGAGTATTAACATATCTTGGTTATATAAATACATTTGTATTTTAGAAAATATCTAACATATTACCGCTGCTCATGCAATCATTTGAAATTAAAAAATGAGATCATGAAACTTCTAAGTTATTCAAAATAAAACACATTAAACTGTTTAGCTTCCTTCCACTTACCTATATAAGGTAAAATGAATATGGAGAAAAAGTTAAGATAACTTGCTCCTGGGTGCTCAGTCCAGATTCCCCAGAATTAGAATCTGAGGGACCTGGACCACTATCATCATTGGGCAAGAAAAGGTTTGCTCTGATTGCAAGAATCCAGGTAGCCAAAATTGCTACTGAGAGGACTACAGGTATGCCTACAGAAGTTATACTGTTCATCTTCACTATGTAGAATTAGGTAAAACTGTGCAGAGGAAGAAATGAACCATTTATCCAGATAGTACTTTAGACTGTGCTAAAGTACTAATTTTTGGTAAGCGCTTTGGAAAGCATCTGCAATCTTATACTGTACCTACTAGTACTATATATATTCTTATACTGATGAGACAACTGAGGCTGTCAGAAAGTACTGCACCTAGTATTTGGGGGCAGAAACCCAAGTTCTGACTTACAACGCCATGCCTTTTCCACTGCACGACACTCTTTTATATGACTTGGCCAGCATTTTCCTAAGTATGTTCCACAGATACTCAGGGGGAAAAATTAAGTCAAATAAATTGAGAAATGATGTTTCTTCTATTTGCCTCATAGGCAGTAACACTGCACATTATTCAAACTATGAAATTCTGTAATCATTAAACTTGTTTACCTTCGTCTAACTCAATATTTCCCAAACTAACTTGACCATAAAAATCCCTCTATTCTAATAACACCTATTAACATCATGCAGAAAACACTTTGGGAAATGTTACTATAGGCTAAAGTATTATGTTTAATATTTAATGTAATAGATATTCAGCATACAGAGACTTTCATATTTACTACTAAATAAATTAAATCACTCAAAATAAGTGTCTACCTTGGTACATGGCACATCATAGGCATTCACTATAATAATGAAGAACTACATAAACCAAAAGTTTAATGTAAGCATTGTCTCCTGACAGCACTGTTATCAAAGCAGCAAAATTTACCAAGTACTAAATATAAGGTAAGGCACTGAAATAAAAAATGGAGATACAAAGATAACAATTCCTTCCCTTACCGATTAGCAGGGGGAATTAATTATACTGCAAGTAAAACTGTTATAAGCACTAGAATAAACAAACTACCACAGTAACACCGAGGTAGAAAAATAACTGAATTTATACAAATACTACTAGCCATGCCAAAGAGACTCAGAAGCCAATCTGAATAAGCTCCTACTGGCAAGACAACAATCTGAGCATCAATAACTGCAACAGGTTGAAATACATCCAATATCTTTAAAGCCAAGAGTTCACAATGATAATTAAAAACAGACAAAGAACAGTGTTGACTTCTGGAAGATGCTAGGTAACTATCACATTACTTTGTAAAGTTGTAAAAAGAAAGAAGAAAATAAAAAGCACTATACTACTGCCATGAAGAGCGCACACACAACTTTTCTATATGAGCTCTGGCAGCAGACACCTAATCCAGTCTCCACGGGATTATGAAAGATGTCCTTGAGAGGAAGATACTAGCTTTGACTTTTAAGGACCAACTTGAGTTAGTTTAAAAGAAAAAAAAAAAAAAAAAAAAAAAAAAGCACAAGCAGGCACCCAAGCAGTAAGGTGAAAAACAGTATGGGGAGACTTCAAAAAGTTTTATTTGTTGGAGAGAGGTAGAATTAGTTCAGTACAAGTTGAAGGCTGGAAGAGGCTAGAAAGGTAACTGAAATTAGATTTTTTTTTTAATCCTTAAAAGTTCTGTGAAGAAATGTGAGTTTATACCATATGTGAGAAGTCTTTGAAGAGTGTTATTAAATATGTAAGTCAAAAAATCAAATTTTTATTTAAGATAAATCACTGGTGGCTGTGAGGAGGAAATATTTAACTGGACAAGAATTAAGAAACAATGAAGGAAGAGAGATTACAGCAAATGTGAGAAATATTTAGGAAATCAAACTAGTAACAGAATGGTAACTGAAAGAACAAATTTATTTATTTTTTGTTTGTTTAGAGCCTAGAGATCTTTTTTTTTTGTATGTTGAAGGAATCATTTTTATTGAAAAAAACCTAAAACTATGCAGTGTGAAAACCATTCTTGGAAATCCTGAGCTAGGAGTAACCATAAACCTAAAGTGTGAAATAACAGCCTTTCAGAACTGAGAAAAACCTTAGTGACCTTGAACTCAGACTCCATCCCTTCTTTGAGGTTAAACGATGTGCTAATTATTTGCACAATTAAAAGCCAGTTTTAAATTCCTGTCTTGACTTCCCTGGTGGCGCAGTAGTTAAGAATCTGCCTGCCAATGCATGGGACACAGGTTCAAACCCTGGTCCAAGAAGATCCCACGTGCCACGGAGCAACTAAGCCCGTGGGCCACAACTACTGAGCCTGTGCTCTACAGCCCGCGAGCCACAACTACTAAGCCCGTGTGCTACAACTACTGAAGCCCACACACCTACAGTCTGTGCTCTGCAACAAGAGAAGCCACGGTGATGAGAAGCGCCAGCAACAAAATGAAGAGCAGCCCCCGCTCGCCGTAACTAGAGAAAGCCTGCGGGCAGCAATGAAGACCCAATGCAGCCAAATAAATAAATTTTAAAAAATTCCTGTCTTGAATTTCTCAGTTGTTTTCTAATCTTTTACTATGGTTAATTCACTTTTAATGCTTATGAAAAAAAAAAGCCTCTAATATTTTATAGCCACCACTGCAACCCTGCCTTGGATTGCAGGATATCCTGAGATACACTGTTACATAGCTAATGATACAATTTATATCTTTCATTCTTTTTCTTTTCCCACATCTTTATTGAAGTATAAATGCTTTACAATGTTGTGTTAGTTTCTGCTGTACAACAAAGTGAATCAGCTATACATATACATATGTTCCCATATCCCCTCCCTCTTGAGCCTCCCTCCCACCCTCCCCATCCCATTGTTATAGGTCGTTGTCACAAAGCACCAAGCTGATCTCCCTGTGCTATGCAGCAGCTTCCCACTAGCCATCCATTTTACATTTGGTAGTGTATATATGTCCATGCCACTCTCACTTCAGCCCAGCTTCCCCCCATCCCCGCACCACGTGCCCTCAAGTCTGTTCTCTACGCCTGTGTCTTTTTTGTTTTGTTTTGTTTTTTGCGGTACGCGGGCCTCTCACCTCTGTGGCCTCTCCGGTTGCGGAGCGCAGGCTCAGCGGCCAAGGCTCACGGGCCCAGCCGCTCCGCGGCATGTGGGATCTTCCCGGACCGGGGCACGAACCCGTGTTCCCTGCATCGGCAGGCGGACTCTCAACCACTGCGCCACCAGGGAAGCCCTACGTCTGTGTCTATATTCCTGCCTTGCCACTAGGTTCATCAGTACCACTTTTTAAAATTCCATATACATGCGTTAGCATATAGTATTTGTTTTTCTCTTTCTGGCTTACTTCACTCTGTATGACAGATCCTAGGTCCATCCACCTCACTACAAATAACTCAATTTCATTCCTTTTTATGGCTAATATTCCATTGTATATATGTGCCACATCTTCTTTATCCAGTCATCTGCTAGTGGACATTTAGGTTGCTTCCATGTCCTGGCTATTGTAAATAATGCTGCAATGAACACCGTGGTACATGTATCTTTTTGAATTACGGTTTTCTCAGGGTATATGCCCAATAGTGGGATTGCTGGGTCATATGGTAGTTCTATTTTTAGCTTTTTAAGGAACCTCCAAACTGTTCTCCACAGTGGTTGTATCAATTTACATTCCCACCAACAGTGCAGGAGGGTTCCCTTTTCTCCACACCCTCTCCAGCATTTACTCTTTGTAGATTTTTTTGATGGTGGCCATTCTGACCAGTGTGAGGTGATACCTCATTGTGGTTTTGCTTTGCATTTGAAAGAACAGATTTAGATGGAACTTTACATGAGCTCCCGTAGTACCTTAAAGATAACTTCGTTGTAGCACTTACCATAAAGTATAACCACTTTTTGTTTGAATTTTGGTTTACCCATGATGCAGAGTTGCTTTAAGATAAGCACTCAGTGTCCAAATAATAGGTCCAACATAAATGTTATTTAAATGTAGATGGGTGCAAATTGTAACAGGAAATTATTTTTTGAGGAGAGAGGGGAAGTCTCGGTTTGAAAAAAAAAAAAAAAGCCTTTAATTCTAAAAGTCAAACTGCACTGATAAAACTAAATGTATTGAGTTTTCCCTGTATGAAGTCAATGTAATGAAGCTTCACTAACAATTTTTCCTAGTTTTCTACCAGTAAATAAAAATGAACCACATAAAGTGTTAAGTGGCCACAAAGCAGTAATTACAAATACATCCTTCTGTCTACCATTTTGAGATTGGAAAAATAAGACTTCATTCTCTGATTCCCCAAAACTCTAAAAGAATTAAATTTTAATAAGGCTACCTTACTAACTTCTTCTTTATATACTGTCTTTTACCTGTTTAGAGTTATGCACCAATCCACTTCTCCACAAACTAGATAAACCACAACTCTTTATCTATAATTCTAATCCCATCATAGGGAGTGGAGGGAAAAGACACCAAACACAGAAAGCAAACTAAAGCAATATTTCACTTTAAATGACCAAGTATAATATCTCCTAATAAGGATATTAATTTAGGGCAAAAATTCAAATAGGAAATCTTTAGGCTATATACCCTCTCCAGCATTTTATTCTTGTGAATCAATCCTTGGTATTGAATTAACAGCTTTCTTTTGAAAAACTCTATGGGCCATTTGGCAAAAAGCAATTTAGTTTGTAAGTTACCCTGTTAAACAGCATTTATAAATGTCATTCTTTGTTGAACTGCAAACATACAGCATGTTAACACCAGTGTTGTAGATACTTTCAGGCCTTGTAAAAGCTGGTACACTTGCCTAATTTTAGGCTGCCAATGGCAACCTACCAACTTATTTCACCACTATGTCTGTTACCATGGTTGAAGATATACTGACTGCAAGATATTTGGAATATAACTGGCAAACATTATATCCTTGACAAACATTTCTATTTTAAATCTATTCATCAGAAAATGAAAAAGATTAGAGACTAGTTTTCCAGTAAGTCATAAAATATTTTTCTTCCCAACTCCTAACAGGTATAAGAAGCTTTATTTATTGAAGAACTTCAACTCTCTTCAAATAACATTGTTTCCTGGATCTCCTCATAACCTGTTGTAAACATCTACTTTAATCTTTAGGCACTGTATCTAGCAACTGCTATAGGCAAATGAATGTTTCCTTTTAAAGGAATAACTATTCCATGTATCAAAAAAAAAAAGTCATAAGCAAATAAGAGAACTGCAGCATTTCAAAGAAGTTATGTACTGGGCTTCCCTGGTGGCGCAGTGGTTGAGAATCCGCCTGCCGATGCAGGGGACACGGGTTCGTGCCCTGGTCCGGAAAGATGCCACATGCCGCGGAGCGGCTGGGCCCGTGAGCCATGGCCACTGAGCCTGTGCGCCCAGAGTCTGGGTTCCGCAATGGGAGAGGCCACAACAGTGAGAGGCCCGCGTACCACAAAAAAAAAAAAAAAAAAAAAAAAAAAAAAGAAGTTATGTACTATGTAGATATTCCTAGTTCTAGCATACCAAAACATCTGCAAAACAAAACCAAAAACCTTCTATCGTCAAATAACTTTTAAAGAGGACAAACATAAAATACTAAGCATTTGGCTGTTTATGCAGTCACAGTGTCTGAACACGGTGAAAGGTACCTCAAAAACTTTAATAATAAAGAATTTTCTACTAATATTGTTTTTGTGAACCCAGTACTTATATGCTCAAGAGTACTAAATATGGATCTGCTTGGAGTCTGTAAACATTACTGTGTAGCAGCCTGGGAGGACTTTGCTAGGGAACAGCGCAGGGTATTTTTCTATTTTTCCATTTTCTTTACCCATGGGAGTTGACTCTACTATGTCAATTAAGTACAGGTACAGCTTGTTCACAAAGTGAAATTCTATTAACTCGTGATACAGTTTACAAATCTCTAGACTAGGTAAAGACAAACAAATAAAAACAAGATCTGTTGAGTTCCCTTATTTCTCAGGGTCTCAGTTTCCCCATATGTGTAATAAAGATACTAGTAAGGTTAATTTCTAAGGTACCTTTCCCTCTCTACATTTCTGATTCCTTAGTAATAAGATTCTAGCACAAGGCAACCTCAAATGACAGCCTCAGGCAAAAAAAAAAAAAAAAGAAAGAAAGAAATGAGGGTTTCTGAGTCACTGAAAAGAGCTGTCAGCAAAATCAGTTCATTGGAATACTTGAATTTTTACCCAAGGAGAAGTTTCCTGAGCCTTCCCTCAGGTTTTGCTTCAGAGCAGTCATCCTTCGGTATCCACAGGGGATTGGTTCCAGCACCCCCAGATCCATGGATGCTTAAGTCCCTATATAAAGGGCATAGTATTGGGTTGGTCAAAAAGTACCGTTAGTTGTTTTTTAAAAATAATTTTATTTATTTATTTGTTTATTTATTTATTTTTGGCTGTGTTGTGTCTTTGTTGCTGCGGGAGGGCTTTCTCTAGTTGCAGTGCACAGGCTTCTCATCGCAGTGGCTTCTCTTGCTGCAGAGCACGGGCTCTAGGCACGCAGGCTTCTATTGTGGCATGCGGGCTCAGTAGTTCTGGCTCACGGGCGTAGTTGCTCCGTGGCATGTGGGATCTTCCCTGACGAGGGATCGAACCCATGTCCCCTGCACTGGCAGGCGGATTCTTAACCACTGCACCACCAGGGAAGTCCCTAGCTTTTAAGTAAAGATAAAAGACACATTTTTCATTTTCACCAAGAACTTCATTGCACAAGGTATTCACCGTTTTGTTCCACTACCTTCTACCATTTTTCAGGCAACTTCATAATTCCATCTTCCCAAAACTTTTTATCTTTTTGAGCAAAGAACTGTTCCAGGTGCCTTTTACAGTCTTCCAGGGAACTGAATTTTTTTCCATTAAGATAATTTTGTAAAGACTGAAATAAATGGAAATCCCAAGGTGCAATGGCTGGTGAATACGGTGGATGAATCAGAACCTCCCAGCCAAGCTGTAACAGTTTTTGCCTGGTCATCAAAGAAACACGCAGTCTTGTGTTATCCTGATGGAAGATGATGCGTTTTCTGTTAACTAATTCTGGATGCTTTTCATCGAGTGCTGCTTTCAGTTGGTCTAATTAGGAGCAATACTTGTTGGCATTAATTGTTTGGTTTTCCGGAAGGAGCTCATAATAGAGGACTCCCTTCCAACCGCACCATATACACAACATCACCTTCCTTGGATGAAGACAGACCTTCGGTGTGATTGGTGGTGGTTCATTTCGCTTGCCCCACAATCTCTCCTGTTCCATATTATTATACAGTATCCACTTTTCATTGCCCGTCACGATTTTTTTTTTTTTTTTTTTTTTGCGGTACGCGGGCCTCTCACTGTCGTGGCCTCTCCCATTGCGGAGCACAGGCTCCGGACGCACAGGCTCAGCGGCCATGGCTCACGGGCCCAGCCGCTCCACGGCATGTGGGATCTTCCCGGACCGGGGCACGAACCCGTATCCCCTGCATCGGCAGGCGGACTCTCAACCACTGCACCACCAGGGAAGCTGCCCGTCACGATTTTTTAAAAAAAAGGAACGTTTTCATTACGTTTAAGTAGAGAAGAGCATGTGGAAATATGGTCAAGGTTTTTTTCGCTTAACTTATGTGGAACCCAAACATCAAAGCGATTAACATAACTAAGCTGGTGCAAATGATTTTCAACACTTGATTTGGATATTTTGAGTATGTTGGCTATTTCCCACACGGTATAACGTTGATTGTTCTCAATTAATGTCTCAATTTGATCACTATCAACTTCAGCTGCTGTACCCGAGCGTGGAGCATCATCTAGTGAGAAATCTCCAGCATGACATTTCGCAAACCACTTTTGACATGTTCGATCGGTCACGGCACCTTCTCCATGCACTGCACAAATCTCTTTTTGCATTTCAGTTGCATGTTTACCTTTCTTGAAATAATAAAGTATAATATGCCAAAAACATTGCTTTTTTTCTTCCATCTTCAACATTAAAATAGCTACCCAACAATTCACCAATTTTGATAAGTTTTTTTTTAAATGCACACTGATATGACAGCTGTCACACTACAATCTAACAAAACTGTTTCAAATGAAGTTAAAGACAACTAAGCGCTACTAGAGCCATCTTACGTTAAAAATGGGATGAACTTTTTGGCCAACCCAATATTTGAATAAAACCTATGCACATCCTCCCGTATACTTTAAATCCTCTCTAGATTACTTACAATACCTAATACAACGTAAAATGCTATGTAAGTCATTGCTGGTGCTTGGCAAAATTACATCTTGCTTTGTGGAACTTTCTGAAATTTTTTTTCTGAACATCTTTGATCTGAGGTTGGTTGAATCCGTGGATGCACAACCTGGGGATGTGGAGAGCCCATGGTAATTAATTTACCTACAATTTTACTAACTGATTAAACAAATGGGAATAAGGCCAAAGAAGTGAAAATTCACGGCAAAGAAGCACAGGTAAACCACAATGTATTATAAACCAAAGCCACTATTAATAGACAATAACAACTATGGATCAGGAAAATAGAAAATGGTCATTTCTATTCCATTTGCAGTTAAAGAACCTTTGGAAAGAGTCAATTTTTTTAAAGTTTGGTTATTTAAAGAAAGATACCCAGCACAAGCACTGAAATTGAAACTGTGATTAAAAATCTTCCAACAAACAAAAGCCCAGGACCAGATGGCTTCACAGGCGAATTCTATCAAACATTTAGAGAAGAGCTAACACCTATCCTCCTTCTCAAACTCCTCCAAAAGACAGCAGAGGGAGAAACACTCCCAAACTCATTCTATGAGGCCACCATCACCCTGATACCAAAACCAGACAAAGATGTCACAAAGAAAGAAAACTCCAG
>NC_041218.1:88133618-88134310 GCF_002837175.3 Physeter macrocephalus
TGGCATTTTTCACAGAAGTAGAACAAAAAATTTCACAATTTGTATGGAAACACAAAAGACCCCGAATGGCCAAAGCAATCTTGAGAACGAAAAATGGAGCTGGAGGAATCAGGCTCCCTGACTTCAGATTATACTACAGGGCTACAGTAATCAAGACAGTATGGTACTGGCACAAAAACAGAAATATAGATCAATGGAACAGGATAGAAAGCCCAGAGATAAACCCACACACATATGGTCACCTTATCTTTGATAAAGGAGGGAAGAACATACAGTGGAGAAAAGACAGCCTCTACAGTAAGTGGTGCTGGGAAAACTGGACAGCTACATGTAAAAGTATGAAATTAGAACACACCCTAACACCATACACAAAAATAAACTCAAAATGAGTTAAAGACCGACATGTAAGGCCAGACACTTTCAGACTCTTAGAGGAAAACATAGGCACAACACTCTATGACATAAATCACAGCAAGATCCTTTTTGACCCACCTCTTAGAGAAATGGAAATAAAAACAAAAATAAACAAATGGGACCTAATGAAACTTAAAAGCTTTTTCACAGCAAAGGATACCATAAACAAGACCAAAAGACAACCCTCAGAATGGGAGAAAATAGTTGCAAATGAAGCAAATGACAAAGGATTAATCTCCAAAATTTATAAGCAACTCATGCAGCTCAATAACAAAAAA
>NC_041218.1:88135138-88138592 GCF_002837175.3 Physeter macrocephalus
TAACTGATTTACTTTGTTGTAAAGCAGAAACTAACACACCATTGTAAAACAGTTATACTCCAATAAAGATGTTAAAAAAAAAAAGATACCCAGAAAATTCATCAAATAGTATTGTGCATTCCTCACAATTGCTATGTAAAATTTTATGTGGTATTAAACTTAAGAAACTCTCTGTCCTTCTACTTATTTATTCTATCTACTTTTTAATGCATCATTTATTTTGTTCCTTCCTAAAATACCTCTCCTTTACCATGAAAAAAAGAACTTCAATTGATCTCAGATAAAGAATGACATTTTCTGAGAAAAAAAAATTATTTGTGCTAGAAATTAAAGCAAAGGGTGAAGGAGAGAGCAACTAAATGCAAATATAGAATTATCAAATACACAGAAAAAAACTGACCACTTCTTCTGATGGTGTTTTTCTATTTTAACAGATATAGAAACGTTCAATTTAGAAGAACTATTAACCAAAACCTTTAAGTATCCAAATTTTTATTAATAACAACGCTCCATATTTAGCAAGAGGGAACAGAAGAGAAAGGACAGAAACAGAGTGAGGAAGGCAATGTGAAGTTGAAGGCAGAGGCTGGAATAATGCATCTACAAGCCAAGGAACACTAAGGATTGTGTTTCCACAGAAGCTAGAAGAGAAGCACGGGACAGTTTCTCCCCAAGAGCCTCCCTACAGAAGGAACCAACCATGCTGACACTGTGATTTTGGACTGCTGGCCACCTGAACCATGGGAAAAAATACATCTCTGTTGTTTTAAGCCACCCAGTTTGTGGTCATTTGTTATAAAAGCCTTAGAAATCTTATACAACTTCTTATAATATCTTGATATAGCCACCGAGTTAATCCATTTCATTACCGCAATAAATCAAACCATGAAAATATATATGGAAGCACTCTGAAAAATAGATGCTATTTAAATATGTGGTGGTACTAAACATCTTCATTATCATCATCATCATCCTATCACTAATGTTGTTAAATCAACCCCTATGTACATATAATACTAATTATATCTTTCTTTAAAAAAAGATGTAGGGACTTCCCTGGTGGCACAGTGGTTAAGACTCCACTCTCCCAATGCAGGGGCCCCGGGTTCAGTCCCTGGTCAGGGAACTAGATCCCACATGCATGCCGCAACTAAGAGTTTGCATGCCACAACTAAGGAGTCGGCAAGCCGCAACTAAGGAGCTCCTGAGCTGTAACTAAGGAGCACACGTGCCACAACTAAGGAGCCCGTGAGCCGCAATTAAGGAGCCTGCCTGCCGCAGCTAAGACCCAGTGTAACCAAATAAATTAATTAATTAAATATAAATTTTTTGAAAAAGATGTATACCGCTCCAAACACTCTCACATCAGAAATCATCTCTTTTTAAAAAAAAAAAAAACCTCTGAATATCCATGTAAAGTGCAGACAGTAAACCATTTTACTATAGGGGTCAGACAGGTGACACAAATGTGAGGTGAGGTTGGTCCAAGTGCACATGTCCTTACCATTAGGAATGTAGCAAACTAGACAGCACATCTCCCAAATTCAGATTTTTGTCTGAAATGTTCTGATCTTTCAATGCTGACTTGATTTTTAAAAACTGAGCCAACTAAGCCAAAACCATCTCCAAGTCCTGTATGGCCCTATGGTTCTCCAGGTTTCTCCCTCCAACGTAAATAAAGTGCTAAGCCCAGTGTTTGACACCCAGTAAATCCAAGAAGCACTAGGTGTTATTATAACAATGGTCTATTATCACTGCTGACCTTTGTGAGAGCACTTCCAGCAGAGCAGAGGCAGAAGCCAGACTACAGCAACTTGAGGACTGATGGCTAAAGTGGCAGTAGAGACCATGGCACAGTCTTTTCTAATTGGAAGTTGAGGAGTAGTAAGAGGGGATGAGCAAGGACAGAAGCTGAAAGAGGACTATGGGAACATAAACACTCTTCATTAAGGTTTATCTACAGATTAAATGAAGAGCTCTTTTAAACAGTCAAAAAAAAAAAACCTTTCAAATTAAACAAATGAATTTTATAAAAGTTTCTTCAGTGTGTTTTTCAAAGCAACTTTAGTACAGGAGAAAAGAGTGGTCTGAAAGTCAGCAGATCTGAGTTTTGGTTTTATCATTAATTCATGACTATGATCAAGTTATTAGATCTACAGGCATCAGGTTTCTCATCTGTAAAACAAAATGTTTAACAGGAACTAGATGATCTCTAAAGTCAAACTATCTTGACTATTGCATAGCACAGTTTCTTTGCTCCTTGTAAATAAAATTCAAACTCAAATGATTTATTTTAGAAATACCCAAACTGGAGAGAGGGTGAGGGTAGAAAATTTTAAGAACTTCATGACCAAAATGCAGGAGAGAAATCTTAGGTGAAAAGGTACATATTTCAGTAACTAAACTAACCAATGTATTTCTGCTAGGAAAAGACTTGTTTTTGGCAAGTAAGTGACATTGCAAAGGAAATGGTGGAAAACATGAGCAGTGACTGAAGCAAAGAAAGTTGAGGCTTATAAATTACACTTAATCATGTCTCTGCTGTACGAGTGTTAGACAACAAACATCAACTAAATACCCACTGTTCTAATATTGGATGGATATTAGAAGACTGACATCTTAGGTTTCTCATTTACAAGCAAGAATCTTTTTAGCCTCATGAGAATTTTTAGAATCTATTAAATTAAGCACTCTGATAAATTTGGGAACAATTCCTCTGATAAGTGTATGAATATGAGATAATAATAATAGAAATAACTCTCATTTTTTGAAGGCTTACCCTGTGTAGAGTGCTTTGCTAACACTCTACATATATCATCATCATTTTAAATATAAAAGTCAGTGTTTATATATATGAAGAAAGTGAAATTCAGAGACACAACCTGTCCAGAATTATACAGGCTTTCAAGAACAAGGATTCAAATCTCTGCTTTCCAACACCAAAACCTATGTTATTGTTACCATGAAGATATACTGTCTCCTACAGTGGTCACTCTCAAAGGGGTCAGGCTGTGACTAAAAGGGAGCCTGAAGGTTTTGTAAAGCCGGTAACATTCTGTTTCTTGATCTGAGTCCTATTTTATAAACAGAATACAAACAGTTCTGAACACAAGCAGTTGTTCAGTTTGTAAATATATGTGTAAATATGTAAATATATTATATATAATAAATAATAATCTGTGTTGTTTTGAGTATATATTATATACCACAATAAAACATATATTCTCTATGCATTAGTCGGGACTCTCTTTTACAAGTAAAAGTCCAATTCAAACTATCTTCAACAAGAAGGGGAAATTTAGGGACTTCCCTGGTGGCGCAGTGGTTAAGAATCCCCCTGCCAATGCAGGGGACACGGGTTCGAGCTCTGGTCCAGGAAGATCCCACATGCCACGGAGCAACTAAGCCCGTGTGCCACAGCTCCTGAGCCTGCGCTCTAGAGCCCGCGAGCCAC
>NC_041218.1:88138871-88158877 GCF_002837175.3 Physeter macrocephalus
GCACCACAATGAAGAGTAGCCCCTGCTCACCACAACTAGAGAAAGCCCACATGCAGCAATGAGGACCCAATGCAGCCAAAAATAAATAAATAATTTTCTTCTTTTTTTTTTTTTTTTTTTTTTAAAAGGGAAATTTATTGGCTAAACAACTCAAAGGTCAGGGGTGAAGCTAATCTCAGGGGGGAATGAATCCAGGGACCAGAGCACCTGCTGGCATGTGGTTGTCTGCTTTTTCCCTATTCCTGACCACTCTCTGTGCTCTCTCATTCTCTTCTTCTAAAACTTTTTCCATGTTGTGGTAACATGCTTAGACTTTCATCCTTCTAAATGAAAGTTCCTAAATGAAAGAAGCAAAAGAGTCTTTTACAGCAGCTCTAATTAAAAACAAAACAAAACAAAAACAAAAAACTATAGAAGGACAGTTTGGGTCGTCAGATTTACCTGGACCCATCACTGTAGCCAAGGGAATGAGGTACCATTTCTGGTCTGGTCTTAGTCACATACCCACCTCTTTGGTCAGATGGAAGACGTATGTGCAGCACATACTCCTGTTGGTCATTAAAGAAACTGCAGAGTACTGACCGCCACTCTAATGTCTCATCTACTATATTCCAAGTCATAAGATGCATTACTAGTATTATTTTTAAGAGTGATACTTCATATTTATTCAACAATTCATAAACCAATTTAAAAACCTTTTTAAAAACTATATTTAAAGTTGATTCACTCCTTCATAACCCTGTGAGGCACAGAGAGGAAGCACTACCATCCTCAGATTACAAAAGAAGGAACCGAGGCTCAGAGAGGTTGAGTAACACATTCAATATTACAAGCTGATAAATGTCACAAAATCAAATACAAGTGCTCTTTCAACCATATCATACTATAAGACACAGTCGTTTAAAATTACATTAACGATTTAATGGTACCTATGAGAATATGGTTCAAGGAAAAAAAAGCTTAAAAGAGAAAATGTGGGCTTCCCTGGTGGCGCAGTGGTTGCGAGTCCGCCTGCCGATGCAGGGGACGCGGGTTCGTGCCCCGGTCCGGGAGGATCCCGCGTGCTGCGGAGCGGCTGGGCCCGTGGGCCATGGCTGCTGGGCCTGCGCGTCCGGAGCCTGTGCTCCGCAACGGAGAGGCCGCAACGGTGAGAGGCCCGCGTACCGCAAAAAAATAAAAAAATAAAAAATAAAAAATAAAGAGAAAATGTGATAAACCCATTTGTCGGAAGCTCAGTACTTCTATTTGGTAGATCTTAATTTTATATCTACTACTATAAGCATTCAGAGGCAAAAGAGCACTATACAGGAAACCACATACCATCAGAAAGCATTTCTTGGTTATCACTTAGCATGCCTTCAGCTGCAAGCAAATAAAATTAAACTTCAAGTGACTGAAAAAATAAGGGGATTTATTACCTCATACAGTAAGAAGTCCCAAGATAAGACATTTCCAGAGTTAATGAATTCCATGGCTCAAAAAGTCCTGAAAAACTCAGGATCTTTCCATCTTTCAACTCTGCCAGACTTGGCCTGTTGTCAAGCTCCCTTCTGGGGAGCAAGTTTATTACAACAGCTTCAGGCAACAGAGCTTCACCCACTAATGTCCAGAGACAGGAAACAGACCCTCTGTCTCATTCCATCTGTTTACCTATGTTAAATTAGTTAATATACATAAAGCATCTAGAAAATGCCTGGCACATAATAAATGTTATATAACTGTTAGGGAAAACACTGACTGAAACCACCCACCCTGGCCAGGCACCACAATAACCATTTGCATGTGTTATTTTACAAGCGGAGGTCCTGGTAAGGAACACGGAACTAACAAGCTACCACCAACTGGAAGAATTCGGGAAAGGTGAATAGGAGACGCCAGTCCATATGTCCTACCAATCTCCCAGAATCCTCCTCACTGGAATCCATCTTGGCCGAGTGATGCGTGTGCCACCAGGAAGGACCCTGAGTCAGAATGATTGGCCAGAGACAATCGGGAAACTAATCCCATCACCATAAAACCCAAGAGTGCAATCCACGTGACAGAGCAGTCCTCCTGGGTTCCCTTACCCTCCTGCTCTCCACCCGGGTGCCCCTTCCTAATAAAGTCTCTTGCTTTGTCAGCACGTATGTCCTCTCAGACAATTCATTTACGAGTGTTGGACAAGAGGCCACTCTTGGGCCCTGGAAGGGGTCCCTCCTGCAAGAAAAGGATTTTTTTTTATAAGCCTATATTTAAGAGGAACACAAATCTATATGACCAAAGAGCAGTGAAAGGAACACTCAGGCAGGTGATAAAAGGAAATACCAAGATGGCAGATGAGAGGCATGACTTGAGAACAATCCATCCAAGAATGGAGCAGGAGGACACAGAGTTCTAGGAGGGTCATTCCCAAGAAAGAAAAAAAAGAAATTGGTAGAATACCTGAATGTGACTGAGTACAACAAAAGTTGTTGAGTTCTGTCAGAGACTTTCAAGAACTAGAAAAACAAAGCAAAACATAAAAACTGTTGCACAGACAGGAAATATTATCACAGGCACATCTATAATGTGGGCCCCTTGCCCACTACTTTCTGGAGACAACTGAGTAGATTCTAAATAACAGTTACCACTCAGATTGCTAAACTGTATAACTATTTAGTGGCAAAGGCTAATAATCATCTTAAATTTGAAGGCTGCCTCAGAGACCCAGATTTTCCACAGTTCTTTCCCCCTTTTGTTCCCTCATGGCATTTTAGCATGGAACTAGCAGGGAGAACAGAGAGGAAGTTGTGGTATAAATATGGGTATTTGGTCACTGATTTTGGTTGTATGACTTAATTTCTTCTGCACCTTTATAACTTGGGCAAAGTAGGTATGTATAAAAAAAAAGTAAATACCATAAAAAAAAACTAAACAGTGTTATTCAACAGGGCATTATTCCATTTTTAGCAGGGAGCTCTTTTTGGTGCCCTAAGATAGCTCTATGAGGCTATCTTAGAGCACAGGTATGCAAACTAAGGCCTGTGGGCCAAATCTAACGTACTGCTGGTTTCTGTAAATTAAGTTTTATTGAAACACAGTCATGCCATTCATTTCATTCATTTACATATTATCTAAGGCTGCCTTTGTCCTGTAAGAGCAGAGTTGACTAGTTTCCACAGAGACCTATGGCCCTCAAAGCCTAAAACACTTACCACCTGATCCTTTACAGAAAAAGTCTGCCAACTCTAATTTAGAATACTGCATGATATTTTGTATCCCATTCCTACCCACAAATGTCAGTATTCCCCAAAAAGTAATTATGAAAACCCAAACTTCACACCCTATATTTGCAACCCACCCTCCCCTACTCCCTACCAGGATGAAGAGTAGCAGAACTTTGAAACACCAACTGCCTCCAGGGAGCAGAACTCAGAGGTTGGATAAGGATAGGAAAGGGCACCAATAGGGGCTGTTATTTTTGTTTTCAAAAAGTCTTGAAATACTAAATCTTTCAAAGTATTCACACGTATTCTTCAAGAAAATTAAATTTAAAATCAAAAGAAAACAACAGAGCAAATCAAATCTGGTTAATGGTTCTGGTGACTCTCTAACATAATATGTGATTATATTTGCTAGATATAATTTGTTTTATCTGTTAGGGTTGCTGTGGAGAATTTTTTGGTTGCACATATCCAAAGCTGCTAGATAGACGACCCTCAGATAAGAAGGGTGTTACTGTGCTAAAACTGAATGTGAGTAGAGTATTTCAAACTCTCCGATCTCAAGAAAGGTCAATTAATCTAACACATCCTACAAATGATCTTCAGTGAAATATTTAAACATAAAAAGTCCGATAGATAAAATGTTTAATAAATATTACTAACTCTCATAAGTAGAAATTAAGAGAAAAGCTTTCAAAGATCTATGTAGGAAAAAAATTAGTTTTCTTTAATTCAGCTTTCTTTTAAGTTGACTGGAAATTTAAAAGTAAAGATGACACTAATATAAAAACATAAAAGATTGAATTAATAGTATGATCAACATCAATACTTCCAATTCGTTACTTTACGAGAAAAATGTGATACTGTATATCTGTAGTATGTTCTACCCAGAAAAGAAATGACACATCTAAAGACAGACTGTATTCTTAGGTATGTCTAATCTTTAAAGTGTGCTACTTTACCACTTATTTACAATTTAACTAAATTTTAAAATTGTCTGATTTTCCCATACATAGGAAAAGCTTTAAATATATAATTATCTTTGTTAATAGGGACCTAATGAATAAGGCACCAAAAATGTTTTAAAATGTGAAAACAAACATAATTCACTACATAAGCTAAAAATCTAAAATACCACATAAAACAACAATACATTTTAAAGAGTGTAAACAACACTCTTCAGGAATAAACAGCTTACTGTATCTTCGAAAAAGGCATCAGAATTTGTAATTTATAAAGAAAACATTACATTGTTAAAGCTTATTTTGAAACATAGGATGACACAGCTAGTTAAGCAGTTATGATGACTATTCCTAAAACAACAAAATAAACATTTTAATATTTCAGTTTGGAAAATACAGTCTCCAAAGGTTTATTCTACTGAAAAGGTTCAACTGTTGAATTGTAACTTACAAGAAATAGACTTAAACTATAGTTTCCCTTGTTATAAAAGTATAACAGATCTGTTAACCTAGCTTTCTTCAAAAGAAATTAATGCAAGAAAAAATTTAATGCTTTCATAAAATGCTAACTGTATTCAAAATCCTGGAAATTTGGTTTATATTTTAACTGAAAATAATTAATCTAGCTACTTTGATAATGTGGAGTAAAAAGTAGAGAAAAATATTTCTAAGCACCACCTTTCTTATTTTAGCTAATACTTGACATAAATTCATCGTATTAAAAAAAAAGAGTGCGCTTTTAGAATAAAAACATTTAAAAGGTTAAAAGCTTTGACTATCAACTTACCTTCTTTTGATACCACACTATAGCATCTGTGACTTTGGACGCCATTTATTCCACTGAGATCACACATTCGTCATTTTAGGCTGTGCAAGAGAGAAAAACATACAAAGGACTTGACTTTCACCTTCTAAAAGGAGACTGAACAACATGTATACATAGCACTCTGGTTACTTGCACAGCAAGGGGTGTATGACTATACTTATATTACACACTTCCTCATTACTATTTTAGCAACAGGTTCCCTTAAGTGAACAAAAATCAGGTGCCATAAGAAAAGAAGGATCTTTCTACATGAATATAACACTTAAATTTTCTTACAAAATAGTTGAATTGTTTTTTTAAAAAATAAGCCGTTTAAATAAATTTCAGAATTTTCCAGCTTATACTGGAAATTTTTCATTTATAAATTCACATATGATAGGAATCAACCTATCTAGGAACTAGCATCAATTACTGTTGCTACAGGATGGCTTGATAGAGATTCCAAAATTTATAATCATATTTAATTTTCTCTGATACTCAGTAAACACAAAGTTGAACTAAAATCAAATAGCTGGAGAAACCTAATTAATGTATGTTAAATACTAAGCTAATATTAGAGTTAATTACACAGGAATAACTACTATTAAGGACTTCTCAGATATCACAGTTTGCAATTATTCAGAAATTTACCACAGACTGCTTCATAAGCATCTCTCTGGATACTAAACTTAATGGTTCCTTACTCCTAGAGAAAATTAATTTCAGACTGATTCCAGTTACCTCTGGAATACTTTTCTAGTCTTAATACTACACCAGCATGGAGGGCATCTCCGGCAGGTGTTAAGGATGAGCTTAAACAGGTTCAAACGCAGAATTCATTGCAGAACTCATCACAAATTAGGATCATCCAAGGCCAAACAGGATCTCAAGAAAAATCTGAGAGTAGAGCACCCTGCTCAGCCAATCCTAGCACATGCAGATCTGCAACCGGCAAGATGCTAACACTACACAGTTTGCCCAGAGTAAACAAAATACCAGAGGTTTTATACTCCATTCTTGGGAGCATATAAGGATTCAAATATAATGACAATTATTACCAGCAGGTTCAAATATTCAGATCAACTTCTAAAATTCAAGGCAGAATTTACTTACTGCCTGTATTTTTTTAACTTTTATTGAAATATAGTTGATTTACAATGTTGTGACTGCATATATTTTTGACAGTGTTAGAGACCAGATTATTTATTACCTTTCCTAAGATACTGATTTCATCTTTAACTGATCAAATTCAAGTAAACCATGTTTTGAAAACCTCATAAATTCCCTGGCATCATGGAAAGAGGAGGAGCATAGTCAAAAGATGAGGATTCAAATGGTTCCACTAATATACAATACTGAAGAAGTCACTTCACCTCTATGATCTAGTTTCTTTCACTTATAAAACAGGAGTAGCTGCACCTATCTATCCCTTATAGTTTTTGTGACTAATAAATAAGACAATATACATAAAATGGTTACCAAAGTCTAGTACATATAGATGGTCAATTATAATTATTTTATTATTAATTTTATATTTAAAAATTCCCCAATCAGCAACTGGGAAATATTTACATTTCCTTTTTTAAACATGGCAAATACGTTAGAGAAGGAAAACGTGCAATCAGTTTTTGTTGACAGTTAAAATAAAAATAGTTACCTGATTATCCTAAGATTGCAACGTCAATTCTCAACTACATACACATGGATTATTTAGAGATTTCAAAGTTCACCTCCTCTGAAGTTGCTCAGTCAGATGTGGCTACCTTTATTTCTCTTACCAGGGTTCTGGCGGGAAGCTTGTCCTTACTGACTTAAAATCTTCCATTTTTTGTTTTTCTGTCCTGGAGGCCTTTGGGAGTAATTCATTAACTTTAACCACATTTTGTCCTAGAGGTTTTACCTTGATTCGGTCAGCAGACTATTCATTACATTACACCTTCATTATAATTGTCTGTGAAGACTATTGTTTATGTTTTCCAAACTGGTTATAACTCTCCTCCCTCTCCTGTCCCCACCTTGCCAAATGCAAACTATAAAAAATGCTACAAAAAGTATGAAAACATCAATTTTTCACTTTACTGTCCCTTAATCTCACCGAATCTTTACTGCCAAAAATTCCAGCTTATCTACCAAAATAAAGATCCTCTTTCTAATCCCCAGTGGTGTAAATAATATGCATTTCATATAGAAAATGTGAAAGGATTTTTTATTCACCCAATCTATTAAATATGTAAGGTATTTAATATAATTGGGGAATATTTGAATGGTCACATATAAATAGGTTTTTTTTTTTTTTTTTTTTCCTTAAGAAAGAGCTTTGGGCTTCCCTGGTGGCCCAGTGGTTGAGCATCTGCCTGCCAATGCAGGGGACACGGGTTCGAGCCCTGGTCTGGGAAGATCCCACATGCCACGGAGCAACTGGGCCCGTGAGCCACAATTACTGAGCCTGCGCGTCAGGAGCCTGTGCTCTGCAACCGTGCACTGAAACAAGAGAGGCCACGATAGTGAGAGGCCCGCGCAGCGCAATGAAGACTGGCCCCACTTGCCACAACTAGAGAAAGCCCTTGCACAGAAATGAAGACCCAACATAGCCATAAATAAATAAGTAAATAAATTTAAAAAAAAATCAAATGTCAAAAAAAAAAAGTTCATATTTTAAAAAAAAAAGAAAAAGCTTCAGTGGAAGTGAGGAAAACAGTACCTGGTTCAAATAAAATAATCTCAAAGTTTTTTTAATATACTTTGGTTTACACCAAGCTACACTAAGAAATAAATTTCAAAAATCAACTCTAACAGTACACTAGGTACATAAAATGTTCTAAATATTTTAATTATATTCATTTGGATTTAAAGACATAAAATTTCAATCAATTTTGTTTAAAAAAAAGAAACACAACCTTTCTTCAGGTAATGGTAAGTTTTGCTCTACAAACTCATTTAACAGTTTTTCCATTGTGTCAACAACCTTTCAGTGACATGGAGTGGCTCATATCTATTTTTAAAACAGGTTTTACAGCATGCTAAGACAGATTCCTGAATCAGACATCTGACAAAGGGCAGACACATGAGTATAAACAACAAGAAATAATAAATCAACAAATGATTTCATGAATAATAAAGATTATTTCTAAAGCTTTTCCAACTTCTCTGATTCTAACTGTCCAGGAATACAGATTTATAGTCTCTTTTATCATGACAGTTCATGATAAATACTTTTCATGCTAAATTGACACTAAAATTAATTTACAGAAAAAAGTAGAATATTAAGCTTATTGGGTACCTTAAACAGAGGATCTGAATCTTTTTTGATCAAATAATTTGATAGAAAGATGATACTAAGATATAAAAATAATCCAATTGTGAAAACACAGAGCTAACCATAGGCATAGAATTTAAATATTGCCATAGACAGTTGCTCTGAGCTAATTCTCTCGATGCTGCTTTAGTCATCATACTTGTCAAAACATCTGAAATTACTTTTTTCTATGTCAAGGTCTACACAAAATGCATTTATAATGCCAAAGACTAGGATAGAGGGAAAAGATAACTATGAAGAGACAGTATGTTAAGTCTGCTTTAATAGAATCTCACTATCAGGGACTTGCCTGGTGGCGCAGTGGTTAAGAATCCACCTGCCGATGAAGGGGACACAGGTTCGAGCCCTGGTCCGGGAAGATCCCACATGTTGCGGAGCAGCTAAGCCCATGCACCACAACTACCGAGCCTGTGCTCTAGAGCCCGTGCTCTGCAACAAGAGAAGCCACCACAATGAGAAGCCCGCACACCGCAACGAAGAGTAGCCCCCGCTCGCCACAACTAGAGAAAGCCCGCGCGCAGCAACGAACACCCAAAGCAGCCAAAAATAAATAAAACTCTAAAAAAAAAATCTCACTATCAAATACCCACAAGTATTCTTTGCAGAGATATAGCCAAAGAAAAATCAAGTTTTTAACCATTCCTTAGTTAGAAAAAAAAAAAAATCAGTCTATGGAATACTAATGTTACAATGTACTTCTCTCGTAATTCTAAAACAAATTTCTCTGTTCCAGCATGACTCTCACTACTCTCAGAAAATAATTTATGCACACCTCTGACACTTCACTTGCGCTGTAATTCTCATTCCTTTTCTCCACTCATCCATCCTTCTAGGTCAGTTCAAATCCTACTTTCCTCTAAGATGAAGCTAGCTTTCTGTAAGTGTTCATTTGGACTAAAAAATGTTGAAGCTGGATGTCTCTTCCAGCACTGATTTGTACTAATAAATCTGGTATTTAAATAAAAATGTAAAGCAATATAGCCACACATGTCATTCAATCATATGTAAACACTCTTAAGGAAAAAAAGAGGCATCCTTCTTCCTTTGTGTCTCACTAAGTACCCAACACATTATAATATGCAGAAGAGGAAGGAGAGCAGAGAAAAAGCAATGATTAAGCATCAGGAGAAATGGGTTCTAGATTCAAGTTCTGACACTAAGAGCTAGGGCTTTTGAATTAGTTACTGAGTTCTCTAGGCCTTAGTTTCTCACCAGTGCCATCTAGTCAAATATTCCACAACTCAATAACGGTTAAATAAAAATTCAAATAATGTACAGGAGTTCCTCTGAATTCCTTTACTAACACACGCAAAAATATTAACAGTAGTTACATCAGTGATACATATTTGGAATCTCATTATTATGCTATTCAGCAACCTTGTGTCACTCCCCACTGCACTTAGAATTGTGTTTAGACCCTCTAAGGTCTCACACTAACCTACTTACCCAACATTATTGCTCATCATCTTCTCATACATCTGTTTCAATCATACCACACTTCCTACACTTTTCTACCTCTGTACCAAAATTAACACTTCTTCTCTTTCCAAAACAAGGAAGATTTCAAGAAGGCCTCCTAAATTCTACTTTCTCTATAAGTTTCTCCCAAATTCCTCCATTAAATACTTCTCATCCTGTTCTGTATTCCCCTTACACTTAGTATGTTCTGTTTTGTACAGACTTTTGTATACTTGTCTGTATATGTGCCCCTACCACTATCCATAAGTTCTTTGAGAGCAGTCCAATGTCTTTACTACCTCAGAACTCTCCGATAGCTTTTTGTATGTATTAAGCACAAATGTTTACAAACCAAATTAAACAGTTGCCAACCAAAGTATTGGTACCATCACAGATGAATGAATTAATTTTTCTATCAACTGAAAAAAAAAAAAAGAAAAAAGCACAACAATGCGAGTGGTCAGTTAAGTTTTTTTGGGGGCAAAATGAGGACTCCAGCCTGGAAGACTAGCCTCTCACAAAGCTCTGAGGACCTGCTCCGAAAAGGGAGGGGGCGAGGTCGGTATATATGTGATTTTAGTAAAGGTGGGGATACATGCAATTAATCACACATTTTGGCAGAAGGTTGCTACTAGTCACAAGAAGACCGCTGCTAGTCACGAGGAGCAGATGTCTCCCTGAATGATTTTAGTGCTTTTCCAGATATGAAAGTATACAAGAAATTGGGCTCATAAAATCTTCTGAAAATATCTAACTATATGAAGGCCTGTACTGCCAGCTTTTCCGAGAGCACAGAGTGCCTCATTCCTGATCTCCACAATCTCCACCCTGAACTCCTTTCGGGGCGTGTTGAAGGTCAGCGACCACAGTGGCTAACAACTTCATTCTTGTAGTGCCAGATGGAGAGTGACAATTTTTAGTTGGCAGGCCAGAAATTAAAAACTCTACCTGTCAAACTTCTGCACTACCCTGACACGCATATAAACATAGAAACATACTCTTCCCTAATACTAAAAGGTCCAAAAACATTGTGAAGTTTAATATGGCTGGTTTATTTGCTGACATGTCATTCAATCAACAAATATATAAGGATTTGCAGACCTATAAAGTACAATGAACAGGAGTAAAAGTCAAACCTGCCAAGTCTAGTCTACCTCTATTCCTAAATGCTAAAGTAAAGTTATATATAACTCAGTTGCCTCCTCCAAGGCTAAAATAAGCAATTTTTAGACTTCAGAAACTAGGAACAAAGCTATTCTGTCCTTAAAAAGGTAATAAACACTAAGGTTCAAACCAAATTTTTTCATACTGATACTGAAGTTAAAAAAAAAAAGTGAAATTCTGGTAGGAGGAGCCTGGTGTGGACGGAAGGAAACCTACTAGTTTCAGGGTTGCTATTTTCTAATCATATGACCTATAAATTGTTACAATTTCTTGAAAACTTACAAAATTCTTCATCTGAAACAGGATTTTATTTCATGGAAATGTTGTGAAGAATAAATACCACAAACTATATGCTTAAAGTCATTTCCAATCTTAGGCTAGAAAAATCAAATGCAAAATGAGGTCTAAGAGGTATACACTTTCTATTATACCAGTTCATAAAAGGAATATTTGTAACTCTTATTTTCCTGCATGGAACCAACACATAGTCTGTGTATTTAAGGGCTAGAGGATAACACCTAACCTAAGAAGAAAAATTACAGCCAAGTAACTTCTGCGTAAATCTGTATTTACAAAAACATGTTGTACTATTGTGAAATCTAAGAGAATAACTAGAGTTATAATCTTAATACCCACAAAACCCTCTGTAGAACTTCCTGATGTGTACAGCCAACCCACCCTGTATGTCCTTTAAAAGCAGCTCTTTGAATTTCAAGTTTCTTAACTTTAGCATGTACCCACAAAATCTCTACCAGTAGCATTCCTTAGGGCTTTTTTTTTTTTAAACACTTAAAAGGTCCTTCAAATACTTAATTGATAGTGTATTGTGTAAGTGATTCTTGTTTTGACAGTTGTGCCATTTGGAAAAATCAATAATGAAATACAATCTAAATGGTTTAACTTCCTCATTTACTCAAGAAATTTTTTTACATCAACTGTTCAGTCATCATTCAAATATGGATATGTTATTAGAGGCCTCTAGTAAAAACATTAACTAAATTAGTGTTCCAGGTACTCCATAACAAAATGATAATGCATGAAATGATAATCAAATGGTTTAAAGATTTAATAGATTGTCAAAATGAATTTAGATTAAAAATTGCTACCTATACCTCATTAAAAATACCATGAATAAAATTTGAAAAACACTACTTTAGAGATGTTTCAGCCAGTATGTGATAAATAAATTAATAAATATTAATATAGATATTAATTAAAATTAATACATTAATAAAAATATTTATTTACTGAACACTTACTAATATTGCACTGTTTAGGCACTAAGGTCACAACAGTGAACAAGAAACAAGGTCCCTGCCATGCCGAAACTTACAATGCAGAAAGAGAAGATAGAAAATGAACAGCAAACAATATAATTTTGTGTTGAGGTGGTACTATCAAGGAAATAAACTGGGAGATATAGTTGGGATGGAGTGGGGTACTTTTGGAAAAGATAGCCAAAGAAGTCCCCTCTGAGATGACACGTGAATTGAGATGTGAAGGATGAGAAAGAACAGCCAGCTGTGCTAAGAACTGAGGGAGGACGTTCTGAGCAGAGGGAACAGTAAACACCAAGACCTTGAGGTGGGAATGAGCTCAGAATTTGTAAAGAACAGAAAGGAAGCTTACTTATGGGTAAAATCAACAAGATCTAGAAATGGACTAGGATGGGGCAGGTTGGGGGAGGGATTAGGGAGAGGAATCTAGGTTTTGGGTTTGAACCATTTTTCTGAGATGGATGCATATTTTTTTAAAAAAAGGTTTATGAACAACATTGTAAAGTAACTATACTCCAATAAAAATTAATTTTTAAAAATGTTTATGAAAGTAATACAAAAAAATAGTTTTAGATCTGTTAAGGTGACAATACCTATTTGACATAAAAATAAAGATGTCAAACAAGTAGTTACATACTTGAGTCTGAGCTCAAGATAAAGATGGAGATATGAGTATAGAAGCCATGAACACATAGTCAATATTTAAAATCAGAGGTGGGTTACACAGGTATATGCATTTGTCAGAACTAAAGTATACTTAAGACCTGTGCTCAGAGATGACTTCAATAAAATCACGTGACTGACATATCATAAGAAGAGTATAATTAGAGAAGAAAAGGGTTCAGCCTCAAGTCGATTACTATTCAGAGAAGTGAAACAAGAGAGGCCAACAACAGAAAATGAGTAGAAAGAAAGCAGGTGAGTGTGATGTCACAGAATCCAGGAGAGGAGGGTCTTTTACAAAGGAGTAGGCTGCTAACAGATCATTGGATTAAACAAAACAGAGGTTAGAATGAACTTGGGAGGAGCAATTTAAATGGAATGGAGGAGACAGAAGTCAAGGTGAAATGAGAAGAAGAAAGGGCTGATAAAGAAGAGGACACCTGTAAAAAAAATCACCAAAGATCGCTAATTGACTCCCATTATCCCATCCTCCTTTTCCTTTTGCAACCATTTTGCTGGACACATTGTTGCCCAAAATAAAGACCTTTCCTAAGCCAGGTGTGGCTGTGACTATGTTCTGGTCCAGATACAGCGGTGTTAGGTGGAACTTCCAAGTTAGGCCCCTTAAAAGAATCTCACTCAGTTGGAGAAAGCCCTTGGTTCTTTCCCCCCTTTCCATTTCCTGCTCCCTGGAATGCTGTTTTAATGGCCAAAGCTCCAGCAGCCACCATGGACAGTGATATTGAGACCAGAAGCCAGGTGTATTCATAGATAGGAAGGAACCTAGGTTGCCGGATGAAGCCACCTTACCAGTTCTGACTGTCTACCTCCATATTTCTTGTATCCAAGATTATAAATCCTTATAGTTTTAGCGATTGTTATTAGCAGCCAAACCAAATCTGATACTGCTGAGTATGATACTTACGATATATACTTTTTTTGCCATCAAAACTTTGTAAATATTGTTCAAATGTCTTTTGGAATTGTACGTAACTGAGAAGTTTGCAGTCAGCTAGATTTCCCCCCCCAACACCACATACAGGTCAGGTTTTCTTTTTAGCCAGGATGCCAAAATAATTCTCTGCTTATTTCTGAAGTTACTAACTACTAGGGTGTAGTCATTTTTCAACATTTCACAATTTTTTTTCCTGGTGTTCAGAGCCTTTCAACCTGCAAATGTAATTTTTGCATGATATTTCTGAAATCTTTTTCTGTTTCATTTGGTGGAGTCTCTATTCCAGGGGTACAAGTTATGCTTAGGTAGGATAGTCTTATTGTCTTTTCATGGTCATTTCTTTCATTTATTTTTTTCCTGTAGTGTATTTGTAGAGTTGCCATGCCACCTTTCAAAAAAATCTTGATCGTGTTTAACATGAGGAGTGCTACACTGAGCTCCTATTAACTTTGATATCTAATGGGTTCTCCTTGACAACTTCAACATCCTTTTTACCTTAGCTGGGAACATTTTTATTTCTATGCACACATGTCCATGCACACACCACACACAAACTTCAATTTGAGATCTGGATACTGCTTTTAATCGATTTTTCTATAACCCATCAATGCAGGAAATGGACAAAGAAAGCTAAGTTTGGACTGAGTACAGCCACTGCTGAAACATCATTAAGTGTCCTATACCAGGATCCATCCCCCCAGTCAGAGGGCTATCCTACCTTCATGGGCTTTGGTTCTTGCCCTTAACAAGAGTACCTTTCAAAATGTCAATGCTCCTTGACAGTGTGAGGCTCAGCATTAGTATGCGGGTCTTCTCAAGGATTTTTCGTTGACTTTTTGCTTCCTACTCATCTCTTAGATCTGCTTCCCTGGAGAGTGTTAGGATACTTCCTGTTTTACAGGCCTCATCTTTCCTTAGTCTGGCTTCTGGGATATGGAGCTGGAATTATAAACCTTGACAGATACACCAAGTATCTTCTCATTCTTTCCTGGCCTCCACTTTTTGAAGTATTTGGCATAAGGTTGCACATACCCCTGTCTCGTGCGCTTCTGTTCCATTTTTTGCCCTCTCCTTCCCCCACCCACTTTTTCCTATTTTCATCTGGTTTTTAGTGAAGGGAAAATTCTGTGATTCTACTTCATTTTTACTCATAAATACCTAAATTTATTTTTTAACATTTATTTTTTAAGTGCTAATGACAATCTTTTGAGTTACTGACTCAACTGAAAAGCAAAATTTAAATATTCTAAAATAGGATTCTAAACTAACAACAGCTGCAATTTTACTTCTGTTATTTCTAACAGAGGGAAGTAAAGGGAAGACACCCAGTTTCAATTCTTTTTATAAATACAAGATACTAAACAGAAAATACAGAACCAAGCTTAAGCTCTTCTGTGAACCTGTTACAACTACCTAAAGGGAAAACAAAGCTAAAATGCATTTTTCCTCCTCAAATCTACTATTCTTTTACTATCTACTCAATTTGGTACTTAAGCAAGGAAACCTAGAATCTTTGTCTCCTTCCCTTTCCCAACACCACCAATTCTCTACCTGGCACACAGGAATCATTCAATAAATATGAAGGAATAAATCAATGCATCTACCTGTCACACTGCCAAAACACCTCTCATATAACCCCTCCCTGGCCCCACTACCACAGATCTAGTGCAAGCCCATATTATCTATTACCAGGACTACTCTTACAGTCTCTTATTATTTCTTCACTTTCACCATTTATCTTTCTAAAATACTGACCTCATCATGTTTCTCTCCTTCTTAAAAATCTCTAATGATTTCCTATTACCTAAGAAAAGAGTTTAATCAGCATAGTATACAAAAGACCCTTCTTTTACAACCTTATCATAGATTCACTGCTTTTATAATCAGTAGCATCCATCATCTCTACCTTCTTCCACACACAACCTACCCACTCCAATCTGCCATCCATATACATATCCTACAGTCAGGCCATGTGGGTTACCAAATATATTTTCATGCTTGCCTTCTAGACCTGGTGATAATTCCTCTGTCTAAAATGACTTTCTCCTTGTTCTGACCTATTTGACAAGTTACTTTGGATTCTTCTAGGCCCAGATCATCACAGTAAATTAAATTGTAAGAACATATAAGGAATGGTATGCAAGTGACTTAATTACTTAAAGAGTAATTTAAGATTTAAATATTTCAAACCACCAGGAAAAAAATGGTAGACTAAACACAGACATCTAACAACTTCACTCCCTTACAATAAGTAACTGAAACTACAGCAAAACCATACACATATAAGAAATGAGCTTGGAATTAGTTCTAAGAAGGTGGATGGAGGGTTAATGGTGAAATAGAAATGAGAACCAAATTGTGTCCCCTGGGTTTTCTTCCCCCATGTTATAGTGGCCAATTTAAAATTAAGACATATGGCTTTATACCAGATAACTTCTTATGGGACAAGTGAACTATTCTTGGAAACTGAGTCATTTTAAAAATAATGAACATATGGTTGGTCATCAAATCTCACTATTTCATGTAATACCATTATTAATATGTCCAGATCATCAATTCAAGGCTAATAAAAATGAAGTTTGGGGGTTGGGCTGCATATTACTACTAACTACCAAGACAACTGGCCCAAGCTGCCTGGAAACTCAGGAATGCAACACAATTTAATAGCCACTACACTGATAACATTCTTCTAACCTGAGGGAATTTTCTATAAATCAGGAAACCAACACTTCAATTTCTAGCTCATTCAAATCCATACCACAGAGGAAAGTACTTTCTAAATGTACTACACCTACTATTTAACCAGAATCATGAGCTCAACTATGTATAGCTTATTCTTTTCACTGTTGCCTAATGTCTTCAACTATACAGTACTATGCCATTTTATATAAAGGACTTGAGCACCAGAGGATTTTGGTATCCCCAGTGGGGGGTCCCGGAACCAATCCCTGCAGGTACCGAGGGATGACTCTATAAGACACAAGGTATGTGCTCAGCAAATGCAACTATTCCATTTCTCTTCTCCCCTTCACAGCAAAATTTTGCCATCTTCTCCAATTTCTCCACTTCCTCTCTTCAATCCAATCATGCCTTTACTCCCCGCACTCTCCTGAAAGTTCTCTTTAAGGACACGAATAAATTCAGGTTGCTAAATCCAATGGTCAGGTCTCAGTTGCTCATACGACACAGCTGACTATGCTTCCGCCTCGTGGAACACTATTCACTTAGCTTCTAGGAAACCACTCTCTTGGGTTTGCTCCTAACTTTCTGGCTACTCCTCAGTTTCTTTGCTGGCTCCTGTCTTCTCCCTGAGCTCAGTCCCTGATATTTTCTGTCTTCACTCAGTCCCTTGGTGATCGCTTCAAAATATCTTAGTTTAAATACCATGTGTAGGGCTTCCCTGGTGGCGCAGTGGTTGCGCGTCCGCCTGCCGATGCAGGGGAACCGGGTGAGCCATGGCCGCTGAGCCTGCGCGTCCGGAGCCTGTGCTCCGCAACGGGAGAGGCCACAACAGTGAGAGGCCCGCATACCCCCCAAAAAAAAAAAAAAAAAAAAAAAAATACCATGTGTATGTAATGACCACTATATATGTAGATTACATCTCTAGTCTAACCTGTCCCCTAAATCCACTACATTAGAAAAAGTCAAACAAGTTTTCTTTGGACTTCCCACAGCCTACTATTATAAATATACAAGAGGAAACTATGTATACATTATTTCTTACATATATTTAGACTAGAACCCTTACCTCATGATGCATCTCATGAGACATACAATTAACTAAGCCACTAAATACAGCATACTGAGACATCTTTCAAGTAGTTCCAACTTCTCACAGCACAAATTAACGATACGAAAATGGGCAAACTTTTCTTCTGATTGAAGAGAGGTAATAACTGAGTTCGAGGCTTTTTTCAAGGCAGTTCACTCCATTAGAAGAGAGCTTGCCTCAAAAATGTCCTTATTCAGAGATAAATTGGTGTCTCTCTTAAATTCCATTCACCTGTATTAGTTATATACTCTAAACGGGCACAGAATAAATTTACATCTTCTGCCTTCACATAAAATAATATAGTAAGTAGATGCTGTTGTAATCTCTCCTTTTTCCAGATTAAATATTCCTAGCTCCTTCAACTGTTCTTCACATAACATGCCTTTCAAAACTCTCACTATCCAGGTCATCTTCCTTATCAGATAAGATCTAAATTCCTGGAATCTAGCTGGCCAACAAAACAACCTATTTGAAGAATGCAAAACACTGTGGACTTATAACTTCTACTAATAGGGACATGATCACTTGGTCATGCAGCCTAAGAATATATTCACTTTTTAAATTTTTAGCAGTCATGACACTGGTTAACTTAATAATCCTTTCTAAAAAATATAGGTGTATTACACACATCCACACACGTAGATGCTCACACATATACAATGCACTTAGCTATATCCACTAAGAGGGCCTAGACACAATGATTCCTCAGTAGCAATAAGCACATCTAACAACCAAGTCTCTAAATACTATTCTACAGTAAAGAATCAAGGCTCCTTAGAGAAATGTCTGATTCCAGGGCTGGCATAGAGACAGTGCAAGATGATCCTGGAACAACGTGTTGGGTCAGAAATTAAAGTGCTCAAAGAAAAATAGGGACAGTGTCAGAAGAATGAAATAAGAATCAGGGCTTCCCTGGTGGCACAGTGGTTAAGAATCCGCCTGCCAATGCAGGGGACATGAGTTCTTTCCCGGTCCGGGAAGATCCCACATGCCACAGAGCAACTAAGCCCGTGCACCACAACTACTGAGCCGGTGCTCTAGAACCCACGAGCCACAGCTACTGAGCCTGTGTGCCACAACTACTGAAGCCCGCACGCCTAGAGCTCATGCTCCGCGACAAAAGAAGCCACCGCAACGAGAAGCCTGCACACTGTAACGAAGAGTAGCCCCCGCTCGCTGCAACTAGAGAAAGCCCACACGCAGCAATGAAGACCCAATGCAGCCAAAAATAAAATAAATTTTTAAAAAAAGAATTAAAAAAAAAAATCAATGAGCCTATACTGATACAAATGAATGAATGCATGAATGAATAAATAAATAAGAGAAGGAAGCTTTCTTTGTAGCAGGAAGCCTTCTTTGTACCAGGAAGCCAGCTAATAAACACGAAAGAAATTGGTGAAATGGGAAAAAAAAAGATCACTATCTGGCAACCATCTTTTTTTCCCCAATGTTAGTGAGATATAATTGACATAACATTGCATAAGTTTAAGTCGTAGAACATAATGATTTGATATATGTATATACTGCAAAATGATTACCGCAATAAGTTAACAACCATTACCTCACAGTTACATAGTTTTTCCCTTGTGATGAGAACTTTTAAGCAACCATCTTGAAAACTGATTTGTACAATAATCATCAATAGATATTAAAGCCAATGGTAAGTTTGAGAGTAATAGGATATTTACATAATCAAACTATCTCTCCACAAGGTACTTAATAGTTACAAGGAGTGAAATAATGACTTAGCTTTGGAGAAACCTGGCAGATACCTTCTTAACTAAATGATCAAAGTTATCATCATCAGTAATAGAAGAAACTGCAGCATTTGCTTCTTGATATAATGTACTGGAAGAACATTATGTCTGTGATATTCCTGCCAAAAGTATATAACCTGACTCTAGTCTTGAGAAAAAAATCAACCAAACTAAAATTGAAGGACATTTAGCAAAATAACTGGCCTCAACACTTTAAAAAATGTCGATATCATGACATATAAACATAGCTCTACAACTATTCCAGCTTAAAGTAAATTAGAGAGACATGACAACTAAAGGCAGGATGTGATCCTGGATTTTCTCTTGCCATAATGGAAAGTACTGTGACAATTGGTGAAATGTGAATAATATCTGAAGATTAGATAATACTATTGTATCAAAGTTAATTTCCTGATTTTTGATCATCATACTTTGCTTACGTAGGAGAATGACCTTGTTTATAGGAAATAAAACTGAGGTTCACATAGTTAATGGAGTATCAAGACTCAAATGAGTCAGGAAAAAAGTAATGTATATCTGTATATATAAAAATAAGGATAAAGCAAATGTAGTAAAATGTTTAATATTTGGTTAATCTCTGAAGCGTATACAGGAATTCTTTTAACTTTTTTTTTTTTTTTTTTGAGGTACGCAGGCCTCTCACTGCTGTGGCCTCTCCCGTTGCGGAGCACAGG
>NC_041218.1:88159057-88200914 GCF_002837175.3 Physeter macrocephalus
GTGGTACGCGGGCCTCTCACTGCTGTGGCCTCTCCCGTCGCGGAGCACAGGCTCCGGACGCGCAGGCTCGGCGGCCAAGGCTCACGGGCCCAGCCGCCCCGCGGCATGTGGGATCCTCCCGGACCGGGGCATGAACCCGTGTCCCCTGCATCGGCAGACGGACTCTCAACCACTGCGCCACCAGGGAAGCCCAATTCTTGTAACTTTTCAAAGTCAAATTATGTCAAAATAAAAAAAAGAAGAAAATAACTATAGTAATTTTTAATTCAGTTTTAAAATTCCTCCTTTCTCATGTTAATTTTCTACACACACACTATCAACTTAATACACATAAAGCCTTCCTTTTATAATTAAGTTTATTTTCTCATGTAGTGTGGCTGCAGTGAAAGAGATGCACAGGGTAGACAAAAGAAAACTGACTCTATGTTTTGATTTTACCAATTTACATAATTCACCTCCATCAAAAGAAAAAGGCCATTTCAGTTGCCTATGATCAATGAGGAGACATTTTTAGACATACTCTTCTAACATCTTAACTCCATTTCCTCTACAGAGATTTTTAACAACCTTTAATACCTATTATTTCCAAAGTTAAGTCACACTGACCTCTCAAAATATAAAAGGTATTTTTGGACCACAGCAGTATTTTTAGTCTTTGTGGCAAATATTTTCCAGTGATGATAAAATCTGAATTATTACACCTTTAAAGAAATATTAATACTTACTTCTCATTAATTTGCCCTAGTAATAATATAGCCATGTTTTTCACTCTCTCACATTTTTTGTCAATGAGAACTGGGTTTTAAAAAGAAGAAAATGCAATTAGTTGCTTTCCTTTTGACTCACCATACATTCCTACATTTGTTTCAAGTGCAACAGGAATGCTGAGGAAGCTGAACATAAACACGTTTATCCAGTCAAAACATACGGTACACTTTGGTTCTTGCTATCCAAAGCTAATACACTCTAAAATCATGAGTTTTAATTAAAATAATACTAAAAATGGTACTTTATGCATTTAAAGTATTACTTTAAAATTTAATGAAGAGGGGTTTCCACTTCTAGCCACGATGGAGTATCAGGGACCAGATTAATCCTCCCACCTTTTTTTTTTTTTTTTTTTTTTGGCTGTACCATGCATCTTGCAGGATCTTAGTTCCCCCACCAGGGATCGAACCCAGCCCTCCGCAGTGGAAGCACAGAGTCCTCACCACTGGACCGTCAGGGAATTCCCCCTCCCACCTTTAAAACTAAAAAAAAAAAAGGACAAAATATGTGAAATCTTTTCAGACATTGGACAACAGGCTGTGCAAGACAATAATCTTTGAAAAAGGAAACAAAAAAGTGAGCCCTATTATTTCCTAATAGTACTGCCTGTAGAGCTTCCAGGACACAGTGCTAGCAGGGGAAAACCAGAGCCTGACAGTCTCCCCAAGTTGAGAGGACAGATTTGAGCGCTCAAGCACACCAAAACAACTAGAGTTCTCAGGGCAAAGTACCAGAGAGGAGAGAAGAGCACAAAAAGAGCTCTGGAGCTTTGCAGAGGATTCCCACTGAGTCTTCAGCTGATTATTGTTGATCAGCACACTTATGAAGAGAAACTACCTAAAGCCAGGAATAGAACCACCAGAAAGGAGCAGGCATAACAATTACCAAAGTTCACACAGGGATGGTAAGAGTTCACAGCCAGAGTGGAGAAATCCTGTAATAATGGGCAATAGCTAGAATACTGAGAAGGGCAGTGCCCCAGTAATAAGGCTAAATTAGCCTTGTACTAAAGGATGCTCAGGACTCATCTAACAAAGCTTTAAAAGCATGCCTTGAAGAACTGTTTCTAAGTAACATAACTGTGTCCCAAAACAAAGCTCAAAATATTTATAAGAATACAAAGAAAAGACAGCTCCAAACAACAAAATTCACAATGTCTGGCATCCAAACAAAACTTAGCAGGCATGCAAAGAAAAAGGAAAATATGACCCATAATAAGGAGAAAAATCAGTTACAAGAAGCAAACCCAGAAATGACAAAAGTGCTATGATTAAAACAGCTATTATATACAAAATACTGTGCATGTGTACATACACCTTATGTGTATGTATATGTATGTATATGTATACATTCACACACATGCGTGCACACACACACAAATGGAAAGAAACCCATGTTCATGACTGGAAGACAATATTATTAAGATGTACATACCCAAAGCAATCTACAGATTCAATGCAATCTCTATCAAAATTCCAATGGCATTTTTTGAAGAAACAGAAAAATTCATCCTGAAATTCATATGGAATCTTGAGGGACCCCAGGTAGCCAAAATAATTTTGTAAAACAACAACAAATTGGAGGAGTCACACTTTCTGATTTCAAAACATATTACAAAGCTATGGTAATCAAAACAGCACAGTACTGGCATAAGGACAAATAGACCAATGGGACAGAACAGAATCCAGAAATAAACCCTTGCATATATGGTCAAATAATCTTTGACAAGAACGCTAAGACCCCACTCAATGGGGAAAGGACAGTCTCTTCAACAATTTGTGTGCAGAAAAATGGATATCTACATGCAAAAGAATGAAGGTGGACCCTTATCTTATACCACATACAAAAATTAACTCAAAGTGGATTAAAGACCTAAGAGTAAAACCTAAAACTATAAAACTCATAGGAGAAAATGTAGGGTTAAACTTCATGACATTGTACTTGGTAGTGATTTATTTGGTTGTGACACCTAAAGCACAGAAAATAAAAGCAAAAATACACAAAAGGGACTAAATCAAACTTAAAAACTTTTGTGCATCAAAGGATACAATCAACAGAGTGAAAAGGTAACCTATGGAATGGGAGAAAATATTTGCAAACTACGTATGTGATAAGGGGTTAATATCCAGAATATATAAAGAACTACAACTTAACAACAAAATATCAAATACCTCAATTTAAAAATGGGCAAATGACCTGAATAGACATTTCTTCAAAGATGATATACAAATGGCCGGCAAGCACATGAAAAGATGCTCAACATCGCTAATCATTAGGGAAATGCAAATTAAAACCATAATGAGATATCACTTTATACCCATTATGATGGCTACTATCAACAAAACAGAAAATAACGAGTGTTAACAATTATGTGAAAAAACTGGAACCCTTGTGCATTGTTAGTGCAATGGTGTAGTGGTGCAATCACTACAGAAAATAGTATGGAAGTTTCTCAAAAAATTGAAAATAGAACTACCATATGATCCAGCAATCTCACTTCTGGGTATATACCCAAAAGAACTGAAAGCATGGTCCTGAAGACATATCTGCATACCCATGTTCACAGAAGCACTATTCACAATAGCAAAGAGATTAAAGTAACCCACATGTCCACCAATGGGGGAATAAATAAAGAAAATTATACAACAGAATATTATTCAGCCTTAAAGGAAATCCTACCACATGCCACAACATGGATGAATCTTCAGGATATTACACTAAGTGAAATAAGCCAGTCACAAAAAGACCAAAGCAGTATTATTCCATTTATCTGAGGTACCTAGCATAGTTGAAGTCAGAGACAGAAAACAGAAGAATGTCTTCCAGGGAATGGGGGAAGGAGTAAAGAGTAGTTGTTGAACAGATACAGAGTTTCAGATTTGCAAGATGAAGAAGTTCTGGAGAGCTATTTCACAACAATATTAATGTAATTAACACTACTGAACTATATACTTAAAAAATTATTAAGATGGTAAATTTGATGTTATGTATTTTTTACCACAATTTTTTGAAAACTCAGCTAGTATAGACTCTACATATACAGGTGACCCTTGAACAACAGTCTGAACTGCGCAGTTCCACTTATACACAGATTCTTTAAAAAATAAAAACATACTACAGTACTACATGATCTATGATTGGTTGAATCTGCAGATGCTGAACCGTGGATGTGGAGGGCCAACTATAAAGTTATACACAGATTTTCGGCTGTGTGAACGGTCAGCACCCCTAACACCTACATCATTCAAAGGTCAACTGTATTCAAGAAAGGAGAAGAGGGACTTCCCTGGTGGCACAGTGGATAAGACTCCATGCTCCCAATGCAGGGGGCCCAGGTTCAATCCTTGGTCAGGGAACTAGATCCCACATACATGCCACAACTAAGAGTTTGCATGCCACAACTAAGAAGCCCATGTGCTGCAACTAAGAAGCCAGCAAGCTGCAACTAAGGAGCCTGCCTGCCACAACCAAGACCGGGCGCAACCAGATAAATAAATTTTTTTTTTAAAAGACAGAAGAAAGATTGAACATGTAAAGGAGAAATATGTAAGATACAGACAAAATTCAAATCAAACTTACAGAAATGAAAATTAAAATGTCTAATAAGAAAAATACACTGGATGAGATAACAGCAGATCAGAAACTGAAAAGAAGAAAAGATTACTAATCTTGAGGACAGAGCAGGAGACATTATCCAAGTTGAAACAAGCAGTGAAAAAAAGATTTTTAAAAAATGAACAGAGCATCAGTTAGCTGTGGGACAATATCAAGTGGCATAATATATGTGTAACTGGAGTACCAGAATGAGAGGCATGAAGAAACACAGAAAAACTATTTGAAGAAATAATGGACAAATTTTTTCTACATCTGATGAAAATGGTAAATCTACAAACCAAGAAGCTCAACAAACCCCAAGCATAAGAAACATAAAACACATTGCAGGCACATCATAATAAAAGTGCTTAAAACCATGGTAAAGAGATCATCTTAAAAAGCAGCAAGTGGGGGAAAAAAAAACCACTTGCAATATAAAGAAATAAGGATAACAGTAGATTTCATATTGGAAAAATGCAATGAGAAGACAGTGGTGCAGTATCATTAAAGTCCTGAAAGAAAAAAATTGTCAATCTAAAATTCTATACCCAGCAAAAATATATTTCAAAAATAAAGTCAAGGGCTTCCCTGGTGGCACAGTGGTTGCGAGTCTGCCTGCCAATGCAGGGGACGCAGGTTCGTGCCCCGGTCCGGGAAGATCCCAAATGCCACGGAGCGGCTAGGCCCGTGAGCCACGGCCACTGAGCCTGTGCGTCCGGAGCCTGTGCTCCACAACAGGAGAGGCCACAACAGTGGGAGGCCCGCGTACCACACACACACAAAAATAAATAAAGTCAAAAAATATACTTTCAGGGGCTTCCCTGGTGGCACAGTGGTTGAGAGTCCGCCTGCCGATGCAGGGCACACGGGTTCGTGCCCCGGTCTGGGAATATCCCACATGCCGCGGAGCGGCTGGGCCCGTGAGCCATGGCCGCTGAGCCTGTGCATCCGGAGCCTGTGCTCCGCAACGGGAGAGGCCACAACAGTGAGAGGCCCAAGTACCGCAAATAAATAAATAAATAAATAACAAATATTTTTTCAGCTCTCTGCTTCTCCATCTGCCCTGCGGGTCCCAGGCACCCTGAAGATGGCGGCCATGGCAGAAAGGTTGCTCTGGATTTCGCTTGTCCAACACGTGAGTGCCATTCCTTGGGGCATTTCTGCTGCAGCCCTTAGGCCTGCTGCTTCTCGAAGAACGTGCTTGATAAATGCATTGTGTCTGGTTCTGGTCAAGCAAAATTCGCCTTTAGCACCAGTTCCTCATACCATGCCCCTGCCGTCACCCAGCATGCGCCCTATTTTAAGGGTACAGCTGTTGTCAATGGAGAGTTCAAAGAAATAAGCCTTGATGACTTTAAGGGGAAATATTTAGAGCTCTTCTTCTATCCTTTGGATTTCACCTTTGTGTGTCCTACAGAAATTATTGCTTTCAGTGACAAAGCCAATGAATTTCACGATATGAACTGTGAAATCGTTACAGTGTCAGTGGATTCCCACTTCACCCACCTGGCCTGGATAAACACACCAAGGAAGAATGGCGGTTTGGGCCACATGCAAATCACGCTCTTGTCAGATTTGACTAAACAGATTTCCTGAGACTATGGTGTGCTGTTAGCAGGTCCTGGCCTTGCACTACGACGTCTCTTCATAATTGACCCCAACGAGTCATCAGGCATTTGAGCGTCAATGATCTCCCAGTGGGCTGAAGCATGGAAGAGACCCTCCGCTTGGTGAAGGCATTTCAGTTTGTGGAAACCCAAGGAGAAGTCTGCCCAGCCAGCTGGACACCAGATTCTCCTACAATCAAGCCCCATCCGACTGTTTCCAAAGAATACTTTGAGAAGGTAAATCAGCAGACCATCCCATGTGCACCTGCAGCTCCCCACACCAGAAAAGAAACACAGCTGGAACTCACTTTTAGCATTTCAAAGATTATTATTTAGAGAAGGCAAAAAAACAATTATGCTTGTATTCGTAAATATTACTCTAAATGTTCTGTTTCTGTAACATTGGCCAAGGCTTTTAAAACGTGGTTAGCTACTAACGTAAGGAGTCCTTTATTGGCAGTGTATGGATGGATAGCTAGTTGCTGTAGAATGTGCAAATTCCTCTATTTCTTGGATCATGTCTTCAAAGGGAAAAGGAAACAATTCTTCTTTCTCAGCCTTACTTGAACCTTTGTATACACCAGAGTAGTATGACAGGCATCAAAACTTCTGATCAAGGGTCCTGAGATTTTCTCCCTGAGTTTCTTTGTATTAAACTGAATTTTCTTTTAAGATCATAGTTTTAAGTTGTTAGCATCAACGATCTAATTTAACACTTGCAGGACTTCCCTGGTGGTCCAGTGGTTAAGACTCTGTGCTTCCAGTGCAGGGGGCACAGGTTCAATCCCTGGTCAGGGAACTAAGATTCCACATACCATGCAGTGTGGTCGGGGTGGGGTGCGGGGGAAACACCTGCAATGAATGTGTATGTGATTGAAGCAAATGTGAATCATGTTTTTTAAAAAGAACCTACAGTGGCAAAGTGACTTAACTGATCATGCATGTTCCCCAGTCCTGAGATTTATACTTTATATAGTTATTTTACTTATTTTGTTAGCTGACTTAGTGCCTACATACATTTGTAATATTGATCGGGTATAATTATAAAGGATATTTATTGAATCCAGGGATTGCATTTTGAATTTGAATCATTCATGCATTTGAATCATCACGTAATTATTTTCTTTCCTGAAGTGTTCAATGTAAAAAATATAAAATATATACATTTTTTTTCACACATACAAAAGCTGATAAAATTTCATCAGTAGTACAGCATTACAATAAATACTAAAGGAAGTCTTTCAGGAAGAAGGAAAATGATACCAGAGGAAAAAAGAATTCCAAAGGAATGAAGAGCCTTGAAAATGGTAAATACGTGGGTAAATTTAAGAGCGTTTTTTCTAAAAAAAAAAAAAAAAAATTATTAATCCCTTTGAAAGACAAATGACCATTTAAAGCTAAAAAAGTAGGACTGGCCTTCCCTGGTGGCGCAGTGGTTGAGAGTCCGCCTGCCGATGCAGGGGACACGGGTTCGTGCCCCGGTCCGGGAAGATCCCACATGCCGCGGAGTGGCTGGGCCCGTGAGCCGTGGCCGCTGAGCCTGCGCGCCCAGAGCCTGTGCTCCGCAACGGGAGAGGCCACAGCAGTGAGAGGTCCGCATACCAAAAAACAATAAAAATTAAAAAAAAATTTTAAAAATTAAAAAAAATTAAAAAGTAGGACTATATTGTGGAATTTATAACATATGTAAAACCAAAATGTATGACAATAGCACAAAGGCTGAGAAGGGAATATGGAAGTATACTGTTACAAGGTTCTTATATGATATAAGAAGCTGTGTTTTACCCAAAGTAGATGTGATAAGCTAAAGATGTATACAGCCACTACAGACAGGCAGTAAAAAAAAAAAAAAAAAAAAAAAAAAAAAAAAAAAAGAGCTATAGATAATTAATACTCCAATAAAGAAGACAGTCATAAAAAAAATACTCCAATAATACAAAAGAAGACAAAGAAAAAAGGAACAAAGAACAGATGGGACAAATAAACACATAGCAAGATGGCAGATTTAAACCCATCAAAATCAATAATCATATTAAATGTAAATGGTCTATATTACTGGCCTTCCCTGGTGGCGCAGTGGTTGAGAGTCCGCCTGCCGATGCAGGGGACACGGGTTCGTGCCCCGGTCCGGGAAGATCCCACATGCCGCGGAGTGGCTGGGCCCGTGAGCCGTGGCCGCTGAGCCTGCGCGCCCAGAGCCTGTGCTCCGCAACGGGAGAGGCCACAGCAGTGAGAGGTCCGCATACCAAAAAACAATAAAAATTAAAAAAAAATTTTAAAAATTAAAAAAAATTAAAAAGTAGGACTATATTGTGGAATTTATAACATATGTAAAACCAAAATGTATGACAATAGCACAAAGGCTGAGAAGGGAATATGGAAGTATACTGTTACAAGGTTCTTATATGATATAAGAAGCTGTGTTTTACCCAAAGTAGATGTGATAAGCTAAAGATGTATACAGCCACTACAGACAGGCAGTAAAAAAAAAAAAAAAAAAAAAAAAAAAAAAAAAAAGAGCTATAGATAATTAATACTCCAATAAAGAAGACAGTCATAAAAAAAATACTCCAATAATACAAAAGAAGACAAAGAAAAAAGGAACAAAGAACAGATGGGACAAATAAACACATAGCAAGATGGCAGATTTAAACCCATCAAAATCAATAATCATATTAAATGTAAATGGTCTATATTAAAAGGCAGAGATTAGGACGCTGGATTAAAAAAAAAAAAAAGGACAAACTATATGCTATATACCAGAAATCTGCTTTAAATACAAACACACAAATAGATAAAAAGTTAAAAAATGTAAAAAGATATATCACACTAACACTAATCAAAAGAAAGCTGGAGTGGCAATACTGATAAAGCAGACTTCAGAGAAAAGCATATTACAAGAGGGCCATTTCACAATGATAAAAGAGATCCAATTCATCAAAAGATGATAACAATCCTAAATATGCATGTGTCTAGTAACAGAACTTCAAAATATATGAAGCCAAACTGATCAAACTGCAAGGAGAATTTGGCAAGTCCACAGTTATGTCAGAGATTTCAACACCCTTCTCTCAAAAACTGAGAGAACAGGGACTTCCCTGGTGGCCCAGCACCTAAGAATCCGTCTTCCAATGCAGGGGATGCTGGTTAGATCCCTGGTCCGGGAACTAAGATCCCACATGCCACAACTAAGGCAACTAAGCCCATGCGCTGCAACTACTGAGCCTGCATGTTGCAACTACAGAGCCCACATGCCCTGGAGCCTGTGAGCCACAACTACAGAGCCTGTGCACCGCAACTACTGAGCCCACACGGTCTGGAACACACCACAACTAGAGAGAAGCCTGCCTGCTGCAACGAAGATCCCACGTGCCACGACTCAGACCTGACACAGTCATAAATAAATAAATAAATAAAATTATTTTTAAAAATTGAGAGAACAAGCAGACAAAATATGTAAGGATAGAGAAATAGGAAAAACTCTACCAATCAACTTGATCTGACATTTATAGAACACTCCACCCAACATTCTTTTCAAGTGCACATGAATCATTTACCAAGAGAGACTATATTCTGGGCCATAAAAAAAGTCTCAATAAATTCAAAACGATTCAAATCACACAATGTATGTTCTCTGACCACAGTGAAATTAAATCAGAAATCAACATCTGAAAAATCCCCAAATATTGGAAGACTTGTATACATACCTTTAAATAACCAATAGGGTCAACAAAGAAATCACAAAATCAGCAAGGATTTTTCAACTGAACAAAAATGACAACATGACATATCAACACTTGTGAGATGCCACCAAAGCACTATTTAGAAGGGAATTTTATAGCATGAAACATTTATACTAGAAGACAATAAATTAACAAATTAAGTTTACATTTTAAGATTCTAGCAAATCAAGAACAAATAAAATGCAAAGTAAATAGCAAAATGGAAATAATAAAGAATAGAAATCACTGAAATTGAGAACACAAAATCAATAAAGAAAACCAAAACCTGGTTCTTTGAGAACATCAATAAAACAGACAAACTTCTAGTCAGACTGAACAGGAAAAAAATGAGAAAACACACAAATTTACAGTCAGGAATGAGAAAGGGGACATTGCTACAAATCTTACAGATATTAAAAAGATAATAAAGGAATATTATGAACAATTTTATGTCCATGAATTTAACAACTTAGATTAAATTGACAAATTCCTTGAAAGATACAAATGATAGATGCTCACTCAAAAAGAAATAAATAAAAAGCCCTTTGTCTATTAATGAAATTGAATTTGTAGTTAAAATCTTTCCCATAAAGAAAACTCCAGGCATAAGTATGCAAGTCATTTAATACTGTCTTAAGTTTAAGATACATGGAGAGATCAAGTATTTATTAACTATCATGTGCAGGCACTACGGATATAGAAGTTTGATATGGTTATGTTAGTATTTCAACAAAATCATTCTGGAAGGAAGCTGTGTAGAGAACTGGTTAGTACGAGGCTAAATTAAAAGTAAAGAGACCAGGGACTTCCCTGCAGGTCCAGTGGTTAAGACTCTATGCTTCCACTGCAGGGGGCCCACATTCCATCCCTGGTGGGAGAACTAAGATCCCATATGCTACGCGGCCAGAAAAAAAAAAGTAAAGAGACTAGTGACAATAATGAAATGATGAGGGCATGAAATAAGTCAGTGGCAATGAGCATTTTTTAAATTTATTTATTTTTTTCTTTGGCTGCATTGGGTCTTTGTTGCTGCACGCGGGCTTTCTCTAGTTGTGGGCAATGAGAATTTTTATTTTAACTTGGGGTAGGTGTTGGGATAGGGCATGATTAAAAGATAGATAATTAGTAGAGAGAATAACTAGATGCAGTGATGGATTGGACATGAAAGGTATGGGGAGTAAAAGAGTAAGGATGTTCCATGATTCTTGGCTTGAACATCAGAAGAACCATTCATTAGAACAGGGAATACAAGAGGAGAAAAAGAAGATATGTTTAATTTTTCAACATATGGTACATTTAGACATTCAGTGACCAAAAGGTAGATTGGTAGGCAATGTGATAATACATAGAATCAACATTTAGGGAATCTGTGTAAATTAAGCTGCTCTATCTACCAGGATTACTTGCAATTAAAGCCTTCTCTATAACTGTACAATTAACTGCACAATGGCTTTTCTCTGTTAAAAGAACTTGAGGAGTAAGAAGGTAGTTAAAAGAGTTGAGAAGATAAGTCCCTTTCCCTATATACTTAATTCACAGTACAAGAGACCCAATTTCAGTGATCTTTTTACTGTCATTTAGAACAGCAAAACCCCATTTATTTGCTCTATTTGGTTTAATGAGCCTGACCTCCTTTCTTCAGAAAAAAATTGGAGAACGTGAAGCTCTCTCCCTATCTTTTCCCCTTTTTTGTTTTATGTGGCTGCAATGATTCAATTCTTTATTCAACACTGCCTGTTACCTATATAACAACCATTGCCTCCTTTTAAGGTTTTCTTTGTTTGCCATTTTCTGCCTTTCCTTACGCCATTTGAGAATTGTATTTTTTAAAAAGTATACCTGTTCAACTTATTTGAACAACTGCAGCAACCTTTTATTTTTTGAGCAAGTCTTAAAAGCCAGGCAATGAATCAAGTGCTTCACATATATTAGCTCATTTAGTTTTCAAAATCTTGCAAAGTAGATATCCCCATTTTATGATTAAATAAAACTGAACATCAAAAAGATTACATAATGAGGGGACTCCCTGGTGGCGCAATGGTTAAGAATCCACCTGCCAATGCAGGGGACAAGGGTTCGAGCCCTGGTCTGGGAAGATCCCACATGCCGCGGAGCAACTAAGCCCGTGCACCACACCTACTGAGCCTGCGCGCTAGAGGCCGCGAGCCACAACTACTGAGCTTGCCCTCTAGAGCCCAAGAGCCAGAACTACTGAAGCCTGCATGCCACAAATACTGAAGCCCATGCGCCTAGAGCCCATGCTCCTCAACAAGAAAAGCCACCACAATGAGAAGCCCAAGCACCACAACAAAGAGTAGCCCCACACGCAGCAACGAAAACCCAACGCAGCCAAAAAAAATAAATAAATAAAATTTAAAAAAAAATAAGAAAAGATTACATAATGAGCCCAAAGTTAGAAAACTGGTGGACTGTAGAACTAAAACTTGAACCTAGGTCTGTAGAGCACCAAAACTTGTGCCACATAACTTTCATAAGCTTTTTGTTACCTGTAAGAGACCTTTTACTGAATGTATGACTAAGGTGCTTTCATTCATGCAACAAACGTGTGCCTACTACATGTCTTCAAACTTTCTGTACATACACTTTTAATAGTCCCTTCCCCTACTGTTTCTGAAACTGGAAAGCTGCATACAGTACACTTTTTTGCCTTTACTTCCTCTCATTAAATGTCAAATTTAATCATGTTATGATTATTATCAGGTTGTGGTTCAGCCACCGCCATTTCCTGCTTCAGTTCCTGTTCAAAATGAAGTCCAGCATATTTTCTTTCCTAGTCCTCTAAACTTACCTGTTCTAGGAGCAATTTTTTTTTCTCATCTGAAAACTAACCTCTATTATTTTGTGTCATTTTAGCAATTTACATGAAGCTAACAAGTTGGACTAAAAATGCAGCTTTCCTAAATGTCATTTAATATTTTCAACTTAGTCATATGATTCTGGTTATAAAGTGATCCACATTTATAAATTCAATGTGATATATATGGAATCTAAAAAAAAAAAATGGTTCTGATGAACCTAAGGTCAGGATAGGAATAAAGACGCAGACTTAGAGAATGGACTTGCGGACACGCGGAGGGGGAAGGGTAAGCTTGGACAAAGTGAAAGAGTAGCACTGACATATACACACTACCAAATGTAAAATAGATAGCTAGTGGGAAGCAGCTGCATAGCACAGGGAGATCAGCTCGGTGCTTTGTGACCACCTAGAGGGGTGGGATAGGGAGGGTGGGAGTGAGACACAAGAGGGAGGAGATATGGCAATATATGTACACGTACAGCTGATTCACTTTGTTATACAGCAGAAACTAACACAACACTGTAAAGCAATTATACTCCAATAAAGATGTTATAAATAAATAAATAAATAAATCCAATGTGAGTATTTACGGTTCTGTGCTAACCTGAGGGGAAGACATAACCATGGGACTTTTTCTCAGATTTTTCAAGGACAGTCCTAATTTAAAACATTCTGTCCAACAGTCACATCTCAAGTTTCAGTTCAGAAAAGACAGTCAAAGGGTATACATATGCAAAGGGTAGTTTGCAATATTGACTCTATATGGCAACAGAGTAGGTAAGGGGTGGGGGTTAAGGGAAGGCAATCAATCACTTAAAACTCTTCTTCTTTACTTTACCTTACTTTATCTTTATTTTTTTGGCCGAGCCATGCATCCTGCAGATCTTAGTTCTCAACTAGGGATTGAACCCAGGGCTCCTGCAGTGGAAGCGCAGAGTCCTAACCATTGGACCTCCAGGGAATTCCCAAGATGATTCTTCTTTTTTAAATAATCCCAAAATACATCCCACAAATTTGGTGCAATTGCCTTAGTCTTCTCTTACAGCTTAGAATGAAGTATCCCAATGAAATAATGAAACAGTTGCTTGCCTGAACATGTTTGGAAATGAAGTTTTAACTGACAGTACGGAAAATAAGTATTCAAAGGTAAATATTAAATAAAAATGTAACAATGCACAAACTCTTGAGATATTCCTATGATTTCAGTATCTAAGTATGCAATTTATAACCACTAAAATTGACCAGCCACATTTCTATACAATTATCGTTTAAATTTGGCCTTTAAAAATACTTTCTAGGGCTTCCCTGGTGGCGCAGTGGTTGAGAGTACGCTTGCCGATGCAGGGGACACGGGTTCGTGCCCCGGTCCGGGAAGATCCCACATGCCGCGGAGCGGCTGGGCCCGTGAGCCATGGCCGCTGAGCCTGTGCGTCCGGAGCCTGTGCTCCGCAACGGGAGAGGCCACAACAGTGAGAGGCCCACGCACCACAAAAAAAAAAAAAAAAAAAAAAAAAAAAACTTTCTATACAGAGCCACAATTACTTGCCATTCCCTCAACAATCCATATTCCGGTTCTCTTGCCTCCAGTTCTGTGTGCTCTGTGTTTGATGCCTTCCCTCCCCACTAATCAAAATTATCAGTCACACTTTTAGGTTCCAGAGATAGCTCCCTGCTAAACCTCCAACCCCTTCTCAACTCTGTTCCATTTATTTGTTCCTTCTTCTTTATTCAGGGCTCACCAATGTGACAATACTGTACATATTCTGTTTAATAATATTACTCCCCTTTGAAGCATTATTCTCTCCACTTAACAGATAAGGAAACTAAAGTTGAAAAAGGTTTGGTATCATGTTCAAGGTCACAAAACAAAACAGGAATTCAAACGCTGGTCTGTCTGAACTTTAACTGAATTCTCTTTCCATGAAACCACACACTCTACGGCACTCTCTTATAGTATATATTGCATTGTGTTACCATTATTCGTTCAACTATCTCTCTCTCCCACTAAACGGATATTCCTCAAAGACAGGGAAGGTGACTCCATCCTTACATCCCAGCAACACTCAACAGTGCCTATTATACAATGATCTCAAAGTGTTACTGAATATTCAGTTTATGGTTTTGCAGCATTATTTTCCATTGATTAGTCTCCTTCAACCAAATCTCTACGACGCCATTTTTACTGTGATGGGAAAGCACAACAGCTTGGAATATAGGCTTTGTAATCAGATTGATTAGATGTGAATTCCACCTCCACCAACTTATTAGCTGAGAAATCTTGAACACATGAGTTAACCTACATTAACTCATGGGAGGACAGTAATCACAGTAGCTACCTCCTAGGATTAAAAGGATTAAATGAAGTAACATAGACAATCCTCATCTTTTCCTACATGCTACCCTGAATTTTCTTCGGCTCAGTCTAGTGTAGCCTTTTTCAATACAAATTCCTTATAATTTTGATATTACTCAGCCATAATAAAGAATGAAATAATGCCATCTGCAGCAACATGGATGGACCTAGAGATTATCGTACTTAGTGAAGTTAAGTCAGACAGAGAAAGACAAATATCACATGATATCATTTATATGTGGAATCTTAAAAAAGGGTACAAATGAACTTATCTACAAAAGAGAAACAGAGTTACAGATGTAGAAAACAAACTTATGGTTACCAGGGGGCTGGGGGGTGTATATTGGAAGATTGGGATTGACATATACACACTACTATATATAAAATAGATAACTAATAAGGACCTATTATGTACCACAGGGAACTCTACTGAATACTCTGTAATGGCTTATATGGGAAAAGAATCTAAAAAAGAGTGGATATATGTATAACTGATTCACTTTCCTGTATACCTGAAACTAACACAACACTGTAAATCAACTATACTCCAATAAAAACTTAAAAAAAAATTTCCCTGCAATTTTGAATGAAATGGACTAGCCAAAAAGGTTATGGTTTAAAAATTGCTCAGGTCTCTTACTTGACATTTAGGGCCAACTGTCCAGTGCCAGTTTGGACTCAAAAAAAAGTTTATTCTTGGAGGCTTGACTATGCAAGAGTGCTCCCATTGTATACTATATTTTATTTGCTCACCACATTTTCAAGCCCTACCAGCAAGTTTGAAAATTGGAACAGACACTTCCTACTTTACTACCACCTAACTTAATACTACCTGATGCAGGTAGACAACTAACCTGTGTGGGAGGCAGGCTATTTCCCTGCAAGAAAACTCTCCTGGAACCACCTGTGTCTGGTCTCAGACATGGCTCATTCTCCCCACACCTCCATATTGGTCTGCAATCTAGAGGCTAAGCCACTACACCTGACAGAGGATACCCATTTCCTTCTCTTAAACTTAGCAACCCTTACTCCAAAAAGTTAGGATTTTATATTGTTATGCTATTTTATGGCTCTTTAGGCTAAAGTGCCTAGTTTCCAAATTATCAGAATTCCCCCTTAAAATTTTAAAAATCTATGAAAAAGCCCAGTTTTGGAGAAAAAAAGTTTTTAAAAATACATAATCCCTAGAAACAAGAGCAAACACTAAGGCTATAGCCACAGTCTCAAAGGGCAAAAAAAAAGAAAAATCTTCAAATGCCTAGTTGGCTAAAGCTAACCAAAAGCTATAAAATCAAAGTACCATAAATAACAACTAATCTCAAAGTAAGCAGACTATACCATTAACAAAGTGAGCAGGCGTGAATAACAAAATACCTAACACATTCACCACGAATTTTAAAATTACTTGGTATGTAGATAGAGATTAATAAATTGTTCCAGATTCTGTACTTCCCTAGACAGTATATGTTGTTACAAAGCAGGTCCTTTTTTTTTTTTTTTTTTTTTTGCCGGGCTAAAAATTAAAAGGGTGACAGATGAGTGACAGAATAATCTCTGAAGTTCTACAAGGAGATGTTGCGTTAGAAAGCCATGACTCGAAGGAACAATACCAGAACACTGGCTGTCAACATCAGGCAGATAAAAATAAGAAAAGGTAAAGCACGCTGATGGACCGCGGCATTGTTTCCAGACAAGAAATATCCCTTTAAGGCCCATGTCAAGGATTTCAGCGCCAGCTCCGCAGTCAGTGCTGGAATCAGAAAACTAAACTGTTGCCCGCTCAGTGGGAGCAGGGCAGCGACCCCCTCCAGTCGGCGTCCAGCGCGCGCAGAGTCGCCCCCTCCTCCCGAGCCCGGTCCTCCGGCTGCTAGCTGGCCGCTCCCCGCCGACCCCGGCTCGGCCACCCGATGACCCGCACTCCCTCCAGGACCCGACGCGCCCCAAACATAGCGCCAGGGGAAGGAAGCGAAGGAGAGGGGCCTTGGGAGGGGGCGGAGTGGCGGGAGGCGGCGCTGGGCTTCGGCCCATCACCATCAAGGCTCGAGGACAGCGCGGGTTCGGGAGGAGGGAGGCTGAGCCTCCGCCACCGGCCAAATGATAGTATCCCGGAGCGCAGGTGCCGGCGGCTGCCGCGGAAGTCACGGGCGGGGAGGACGACGCGTTGCCCCCAGACCCCACACCTCCATCCCACCCGCCGCTCTTCTCCTCCTTCGTCCAGCTTCATCCTCCGCTTCTGTCAGAACCCAACGACCTCCACGCGGCCCGCCTCAGCACGGAGGTGATGCCGGCTCTTACCGTAGGAAAGGGCGCCGCGCCGCTAGGAGGCGGCTGGAGTGCGCGCGGGAGACACCGAGGCAAACGCCGCCGCCGCCACGGGAGCCTGACGAGCCACAACGAAGCAACCCGCGGGCGCGCTGCCTCCAGAGCCGTCGCCCCACCCCCTCTCCCGCAGGATTTTGCGCCGGAGCCTGCAGTCTCCGCGCGCTGACTGGGAGAGCAAGAGGAGGGGCGGGGCGCCCCGCGGAGGCGGGGCCCAGCGCTGGCAAGTCTGATTGGCATCTGTGGGCCCAATGGGACCACGGACGCTCCCGGCTATGCTTAGACTGACTTTCCTCGTAGCCCGTAGCAGTAGAGAGGCGGGCCTACTGGCTTCTTTTATTGCCGCCTTTTTGACAAACCCGATCTCACGGAAAAGTCGGTTGGTTGGCACTGGCGGCCAAATGGCCCAATTACCGCAGGGAAGGGGGCCTCTGAACCGAGATTGGCGTTCTCTCTACCTATAGGGTAGGCCCAGGGAGGTGAGACCCTGCCCCGGATGTGGGCGCGGCCCCGAGGTAGACCTGAGAGAGCTTCCACTGTGGTTGTTTGGAGAGGCGGAACTGAGATCTTTTTCTTGATTATCATGTGACGGGTTCTGGACTTAATGGGAGAAAAAGCGTGGAAAAGGCCAAGGATCCAAACTGGCGAATTTTCTGATCTTAGCGCCCCTCTGCGCTCTCCAGCCAGCGGCGCTGCCAGGTGAGTCCGGGGCTCCAACGAACTGGCATCCTCCGAAGTGCACTCGCCCCCCGCGCCCCCCACACCCCGGTGCCGTGGCCTCCTGATGCTTCCGTGGGCCGTGTCGCCGCCCCTCATCCCCTCACCCCCTCACACTCCCGGTCCCAAACGCACATACACCTCTTGGTACCAGGATTCTGTTTGCATTGTGGATCATATCGTACAAGAACTGCGTTCAACTCCAGAATGTATTGGTCCCACAGTGCAGAATGGGGGGAGTCCGGATAGGGCACCGCTGGCGGACCGTCGGCATGCGAAGACGAAGGGCAAGGATAGTTTAGGAACGCCCTGAAGTTCTGAGACAAGTAGGCCCGAAAATCAGGTAAGTGTAAGCAGAACGCTGTTCCTTTGAAGGACGGTCAGGTTGGCCAAGGCTGTTGCAGCAGGAACCTTTAGAAAGTGACTCATTGTTTAGAATAGTTCTGTATTGGGGGCCCATTAAGTTCACTGGGAAGTGTACTGGCAGTCGCGAGAGAAGGGAATGGCAGATGGTGTGGCAAGCACCATGGACAAATGATCGAGTCCACACACCTGGTACCGAGACGCTGAACTGTGGGCAGGGGCCTTTAGATTGCCATTTAGGGGAAGCGCAGGTTTTAACAATGGATAAGGAAGCATATACTTAACTATCTTGCAGATGCAAGAAATAACCACCTCGAATGAGAAATACTTTAGTTGAACAAATTTTTGTTTTGGAGTATGCAGCTCCCTCCACCCTGCCCCCCCACCGCCCTTCTTTAAGAAGAAAGAAGAGTAGTAGTAGGAAACAAATATAATAAGTTAACGGAGATTTATTAATAAATTAATGAAATCGGAGCTGTAGGTCATCACTGAACCCCAGCATCCATAATCCTTCAAGTGTCATTTAAATATCAACAGAGTGCTTCCCAATCGAGGGCATTTTAGTAAAAGTGCATACAAAAGTTTGTTGCATCCCACATAATAGAACTTGTAGCCACAAGACTGTGTTCTTTGCAGCCTTTTCACCTCCAGTCTTCAAGCACCTGTGTTGAATGCAGCTCCCTTCTTATGACCAGTTGCTACTCAGTTCTTTACGAGAAAAAAATGAAACTTGACTCATCCAGTGGCTGGCTGATGGAAAAGTTACGTTTAAGCAACTGTATTATCCTAAACCTTTTAAAAGTCCATAAAAATGGCCAGATCGATTGGAAATGGGAATTGAGCAAATTCAATTTACAGTGTGAAACCCATCTGTAGTTACTAATCAGTACGCACCTCTCCACCTCTTCTTCCAAAGTCAGTCCCACATTCCACTATGGCAGCCTCTGGCCAGGAAAGGAGACCAGCACGGAAAATGCCTTCCTGGGAGCAAGAGCATCTGTTTTTCACACTGCAGTATGAAGTATCTGCCAGCCAAATAAACAAGTTGAGTGCAGGCAGATGGGTATAAGGGAAAGAAGGGAGCTAGGAGACTCATAGGTCACTATTGAAATAAAACAGATACATATTCTTGCACCATGACAGTCACCCACTGTTTGAAGTAGTAGAGATGTAGCAAAGTTAGTTCTAAAATATAACTACTTAAAACATGATAGTCTAGGGCATTTGATTTATCTAGCCAGTTTCCTCACCTTTTCCCTGTTTCTTATCTTGCTGCATTTTTACTCCTATCACCCATGCTTTTGTTACCATCCCCATTACCTTCTGATCTTTTCCTGTTGCCATTAAGTGTCCTCTCTCATCCTCAGTCTATCACTGCCCAGTGGCTTATTTCCCTCTGTTTATAATCATACTTAGATTCCTCCTTTACTGAAAATTTCTTCTTGATCCTTCCTTTGTCATCCTCATTGTATGTCTGACCTTTCATCTTCTTTTCTCCAGATGTTTCAAAGGAATAAAATGTTGTCAACTGTTTGCATTTCATTATCTTCTGTTAACTCCTCACCCAACTTCATACAGCCTGGCTTCTGATTTCCCATTCTATTTACCCTTTTCCAAATGGTTACAAGGTTGATAAAAAAACTTGAGTAAGTATGGAACATACTGTAAACCTGTATGTGAAGATTAAATAAGTGCTTATACCTAAGTATTATAGATGAATGCATTCCTATCAAAATTCCAAGTTTTTAAGAATTAGTGATTTTCGCATTGAAAAACGTGGAAGGTCAAAATAGTAGAAAATATTCTGGAAAAGAAAATGGTAACTAGGTACTAGACCTCTCAGATATTAGAACATATCCAGTAACAGTCATACAGTACTAGTACAAAACAGAAATATAGATCAGTAAGACAAAACAGGACTATAAGAAATAGCCCCAATTATTGAATAATTTAGCATCTAAAATCACAAAACATGAAAAGTTTTTAAAGTGGTTTTGATTATTGGATAGCAAGTAATAAAAAAGTATGATCGATACCACAAACCAAAAATATAAGTATTATTAAAAAACAAATTTTTAGACTAAGAAAACAGGTATTTGTAAGACCTTTGAGAAAATTTGATTTAAAAAATGCAAGACCCATAGATTAAGCTGTGTGAAAATCCAGTGTTATCAATGTGTTCTATATTATTTAACCCAATGATCTCTTTAAAATCATAATTCTACTTAATGTCTTAATTTTTTATTAACTGTTTCCTTCTTCTTAATACTCTCCTGTCTTGGCTTGATACCAGCCCTTCCTTTTTCACTTTGATTTTGAATGCTTTCTCTTAGTATTCCTTGAAATTGAATGAAAATTAATAGGTGTGCAAGTGTACAAAAAGCGGTTAAGAACATCTCGTAGGTTCAGGAAAAAGATCATGAGTGCCTGGACCTGTGTGACAGCAATGAAAAGGAGCAGACTGTTCTTGAGACATTTTCGATAGAGCTTATACCCAGTGGATATACTAAAAATTGCATTTTGTCACAGCTATAAGGAGTGATGGATATGTTGTCAAAGATGGCTACAGGTTTTATAGATGATGAAAGTAAGACTGGTAGAATGTTTTCAAAATTAGGAAATATGTGAGTGGGAAAGAGCCAGCTTTGTAAACCAGGAATAGAAAATTTTTTTTCTGGTATCAAAACAATCTTGACTTTTTTTCCTTCTCTTAGGGTATATTTCCCTTTTTTCGACTCTGCAACAGCCTCTTTAAACTGTTTAAATGAGAATGTCCTTGGCTCAGAGAGTACTACTCACCTGGCTTTTCACATTACTCTTCTTGATCATGTTGGTGTTGAAACTGGATGAGAAGGCACCTTGGAACTGGTTCCTCATATTTATTCCAGTCTGGATATTTGATACTATCCTTCTTGTCATGCTGATTGTGAAAATGGCTGGGCGATGTAAGTCTGGCTTTGACCCTCGACATGGATCACACAATATTAAAAAAAAAGCCTGGTACCTCATTGCAATGTTACTTAAATTAGCCTTCTGCCTTGCACTCTGTGCTAAACTGGAACAGTTTACTACCATGAATCTGTCCTATGTCTTCATTCCTTTATGGGCCTTACTGGCTGGGTCTTTGATAGAGCTTGGATATAACGTCTTTTTTGTGAGAGACTGACTTCTAAGGACATCATCTCATTTTATTGCTGTTCAACAAGCTATCATTAAAGTGTTCTGAATCCTTGCAAGCTTGAAGAATGCCAGAGAACTGAGAAAAATATCAAATGTAATTTTATACTGCTTCCATAAAGTAGTCTTGGTGAATAATGGACTTCTAGTCAACACAAAACTTACTTAATTATTCAATATTTGAGTTATTAGTACCCTTATTGTCCTATGTAAATAAAGTTTGTTTTGGATCTTATTTTTCTACCTGACTATGGCATAATCTGTTTTAAGTATGTGATCAACATTTAAAGTAAATATAAAGACTTTAATCTACATATCTGGGTAGAAGTTTAATATATCATGGCCCCATTACTACCAAAGTAAAGAGTGCTTCTCGATTATGAAGGAAAAACACAGTTACTGAAATAATTAGGGGTGCCACTTCATGTTTACATTCAGAAAGAATCTGAGAGTTCGACAGTTTTTTATCTAGGCTAAGTTCATTGTTACCTCTGCCTTCTGTTAGAAACAAATAGAGGTAGCATATTAAAACAGAGCAGAAGCTTGCCTCTTTCTGTTAGGGGAACTATACATCCCAGTTATGTCAGGAAAGTCCAGTTTATGCCTATTGTCCTGGGGTCTCAGGGAGTTAGTTCCCCTTTCATTCTTAGAAGTGTCCTGGTTTGAAAAATTATAGATCACCCTACGAGGGTACTTAACCAATTCCAGTGAAGTGTAGGTGGAAGTACTTACAAGAATTCCAAAGAGTCTTAAGTGTCTTATAACCCTAAAGCAGGGTCAGGGTGATGTTCTTGCCCTATACAGCCCTCACTTAGCTTTGGGAGTATCTAAAGTAGTATTTTGTTCATTTAAAAAATATCTAACAAATAAAAAAGTGGTTTCTGGCTGCTAATACTTGAGAGGATTGCTTAAATACAGCATTTTGGTCTAGTTCTCCTTTGTAAAGACAGATAATATGACAAAGTTTCAGCCACAACACTACAAATTAATACTGCTTAACTCTTTGCTTGAAACTACAGAGGTAGGGTAAATAAAAAAACTGATCAGTTACAAATATTTCCCTGTCTTATAATTGGTATATATTAGTATTTGGGGTATGTAAAAATAGGATTAGGAAGGATAGTTAATATGGGCAACATAATGTTCCAAGACTTGACAGGTATTCCTAATTCAATGGAGAGATCTAAACCATTTGGTCACTGGAATCTATTATTAATACATTCAAAGCAGAAGAAAGCTGTAATCTCTGTGAGAAACCAGATAGGAGGGTTTTGTAGTTTAGGAAAACCTGTATTTGTGAAAGTATCATCTAAGTATAATCTCTCACAGAGAAAAGAAGGAACAGCACCACATGTAAACAATCAGCTAGGCCAGGAGTCAGCAAAATACTTCTGTAAAGGGCTATATAGTAAATACTTAAGTTTTGTGGGCCATATGGTTTCTGTCACAACTACTCGGCTCTTGTGGTGAGAAAGCAGGCAAAGACTATGGCTGTGTCCCAATAAAACTATTTGTGGACAATGAAATTTAAATTTTGTATGATTGCCACATATCATAACGTATTATTCTTCTGATTTTTGTTTCAACCATTTAAAACTGTAAAAACCTTTCTTGCCTTACAGGCTATACAAAAAGCAGGTAGTGGCCTAAATATGGCCTATTGGCAGTAGTTTCCTGACCCCTGAGCTAGGCCATGAAACAAGCAAAAGCAGAAATTCTATATGACATTACTAAGAGGAAATGTGGGACTGGTCTCCAAGGAAAAGAGAGAGAAGTTCGGTAAGAATTATATGTAAAAGGCAACACAATAACCAACTTGTTCACACATGAGGATCAATCAATAGTAATAGTGTCTGAAAGAGTCCCAGGAGGTAGGACTCTTCTTACTTAACTTGGTATACTGCCACACTAGATAAACAACCTGAAGCAGCAGTAAGTTATTGATGTGTGCCTCCCCGATTCGGACACCAGATGTGTATGTTTTTTCCCTACATCACCAAGGAATTAACTCAGTTCTGACACTACCTGGAGATAGCATCAGATACCACAAGTTAAGGGTTCAGTCCCAGAAAACTGCACATGCCCCCCCCCACCCCCTCTGCAACTTCAGATGCCAGGCACAAATTCAGGTTGTCACCTTGCTTCTGACCTACCGTCTCTAGAATGGAGGTTCCCGTGACCCTCTCCTTGAATTTGATTAATTTGCTAGAGCAGCTCACATAACTCAGAGAAACAATTTACTTACTAGAACACCAGTTTATTATAAGAGGATATTAACTCAGGAACAGCCAAATGGAAGAGAATCATAAGGCAAGGTATGGGGAAGGGGTGCAGAGCTTCCATGCTCTCTGGGCACACCACTCTTTCCCCATCATCTCCTCATGTTCACCAACCTAGAAGCTTTCTGTACCTTGTCCTTTTGGTATTTTATGGAAACTTGATTACATAGGCATGATTAATTGAATCATTAGCCATTGGTGACTGAACTCAATCTCCAGCCCTGGTGGGGAGAGGGGGACTGAAAGTTTCAACTCTTTAATCACTAGGTTGGTTCCCCTGGCAACCAGCCCCAATCCTAGGTTACCTAGGAGCTTTCCAAGAGTCTCCTCATTAACATAAGCTCAAAAGACACCTTAATCACACTTATCACTTAGGAAATTCCAAGGGTATCTGATTCCTATGCCAGGAACAGGGATGAAGATTAGATACATATTTCTTATCATAAATCACAATATCACAGCCTACTTTAGAACAGTAAGTAATGAGAGACATAAAAGAAATTATGCTTACAGATGGAAAAAGCAAAACTAATGTAATAATACATAAACAATAAGTGTTGCAGAAAAATATCTTCCCCTTGATTTTAGCCATAGGTTACCTCCTTTATAATAGAGATGTTTACTAATGGTGTTTATAAAAAGAACACATTCTGCCTTAAGAAAGAAACTTAAATTTGAAAGGTTTTAGTGAAGTCATTAATTTCCAGGTCAACACAGAGAATAAGTAACTTAAACTGGTTTGGGCAAATACTTATCAAAAAGTCTGAGTAAGGGCTTCCCTGGTGGCGCAGTGGTTAAGAATCTGCCTTCCAGTGCAGGGGACATGGGTTCAAGCCCTGGTCTGGGAAGATCCCACATGCCACGGAATAACTAAGCCTGTGCGCCACAACTACTGAGCCTGCGAGCCACAACTACTGAGCCCACATGCCACAACTACTGAAGACTGCGTGCCTAGAGCCTGCGCACAGCAATAAAGAGGAGCCCCGCTCGCTGCAACTAGAGAAAGCCCACACGCAGCAACAAAGACCCAGTGCAGCCAAAAATAAACAAATTTATAAAAAAAAAATTCTGAGTAAAAGCAACATGTGAACAAAATAACTTTCTATAGCAATTAAAAATATGAAAAGTAGGAAATAGATATTCAAAGGAACCACGACTTATTCAACATTTCATGAACATAGAAACCAGATGTGGTGGCACCATCCATTACCACATGAAACATGACCACAAATCCACCAATGGAGAGCTTCCAAGCATTAAGAAAAATAGTTGCATAAAGCTTCAAGGAGTAGAGATCCATCCGTGGGCTACAGCTTACTGTAATTTTAAGAGTTATCAACCTCAGAATTTGGTCATCTGGTTTCTACTTTGCTTTTACACAGTGCAGCAAATAAGAGGAACTGATACTGATTAATGAACAGAAGTGATGGCCAAAAAAGGAGAGGAAACCATAGAGCCATTTTCAAATAGGGGCAGGCATATTACTATGCACCAGCATCATAAAGAAGTTATTTCTCTCTATTGAGAGGAAAATTAACAGAGTTCTTTTAGCATTACATTAAACAAAGGGGTTTCCTTTAACCTTGATTGATCATGTTTGCAGAGTAAACATCACTCTTCCTCAAAGTATTATTGGTGTCCTTAGAATTCATGACTTAGATAAAGAAGATACACAGGAAAAAAACAAAAAACCTCCTCATGATAGAAAAACTAAAGCCCAGGTAAATGAAATGAAATTAGCCCATGGTCATTGGTAAATGGAGAAGTTTAACTCCAAATGCTATTTCCACAAATAGGTTTCTTATTGAAGGAAAAAAAAAAAAAAATAGAAAGCATCAACAGAAGATACCAGTCATCAGATGCTACATAAAGACAACACTGGATTAAAAGCTTGAGAGGGATCTACACTTCAATATTTTACTTTCATTTTGCATGCCCTGTATTAAAGTTAGCCCATCATACTGTAACCATACTGGTAATCCTATACCATAAAGCAAATTTACTACCACTATAATCTACACACTACAAACACAAATTTGTAATTCACTTATTTAAGGAAAAGACAGACTGTGACATGATTTTGAATTTCCATCCCTGAGCAAAAGAGTGAACTAGAGGGCTTCCCTGGTGGCGCAGTGGTTGAGAGTCCGCCTGCCGATGCAGGGGACACGGGCTCGTGCCCTGGCCCGGGAAGATCCCACATGCCGCAGAGCAGCTAGGCCCGTGAGCCATGGCCGCTGAGCCTGCGCGTCTGGAGCCTGTGCTCCGCAACGGGAGAGGCCACAACGGTGAGAGGCCCGCATACCGCAAAAAAAAAAAAAAAAAAAAAAAAAAAGTGAACTAGAAAGAAGTCTGTTTTTGATGTCCTACCGCCACCATACCTTACCTTTGACCCCTTGATGCAACTTTTTCCTCTTGCCAGATGCCTATCCTCTGCCCAAAATTAGAGACAGGAATACATAGAAGTGATGTGAAGAAGATGTGAAATTAGGGTGACCCAGCACACAGCTCTTTTTACTATTTTTTTTACTATGTTAATTCCAGGATCAGAAGCTAACGTTTGTAGTGTCTATGATATGCCAAGCAATGTGCTAGATAAGCATTTGGCATGTGCTGTCATTAATTTTCACCACCAATTAACAGAATCGGTATTACCCCCTATTTTATAGATGAGAAATACAGACTAGTGAAGAAATTTCTCAACATTATACAAGTGTACTATCACCCTTTAATGACCCACAGCTGTACTGCTACAAATGCCCTCAGCATATCATCCCAGTGAAGTGGCTTTACAGAACTTTTGTCTGTGAAAATGTGCCACTGTATGTCCTTGTCCCACTCCTGTACCAGAATAAAGACAAAGAAAACTAGTGCATGTTACCATCTTGCTTCAATATTTTCAATTTTTGAATGTTTATTTATAGTATCAATAGGGAGAACAACACAAGCTTAATCAGAATGCCTCTCTGACAACCAGATAACCAGACTTTATCTTGCCAAATATGACTTAGGAATAGCTAAATTCTGCTTCAGACTATGAGATAGTAAGATGTTTCTTAAATTATATTTGCTGGGGCTTCCCTGGTGGCGCAGTGGTTAAGAATCCGCCTGCCAATGCAGGGGACACAGGTTCGAGCCCTGGTCTGGGAAGATCCCACATGCCACGGAGCAACTAAGCCCACGAGCCACAACTACCGAGCCCATGAGCCACAGCTACTGAAGCCCACGCGCCTAGAGCCTGTGCTCTGCAACAAGAGAAGCCACTGCAATGAGAAGCCCACGCACCACAACGAAGAGTAGCCCCCACTCACCACAACTAGAGAAAGCCCATGTGCAGCAACAAAGACCCAACACAGGCAAAAATAAAAAATAATTTTAAAAAAATTATATTTGCTATTTTTATTTTAGGTATAGTTAAAATTTATCCTTAATTTGTAATAATTTTCAGTGTATCTCTAGTTGAAGGGAAAGAAGTTGAACAAGTTTTATAGGTATAATTATCTTTACAATACTTACTCTCTCCACATTGCCCAATGGGCCTAGATATCTAAAAGGTAGCTTCTTAAACTTTATCTATAAGGCTGTAGTAAGTACAAAATAGAAACTTCATCTCTTTATAGTGCCCACTGATCTAATTTTCTCCACTTTTCTTTCTGTTGCAATTCTAGAATTACATTACGAATTAAGTCAGAGATGGACTTTTTAAATTATAGAAACCTACATAATTTTTCCACCCCAATAAAGTTAAGGTTCAACTTTTGTTCCTTCAAATATTTATTGAACACCAAGTGTACTATATATTAGGTATTGGGGACACAAAGGGATAAAGAAAATTTGTAACTTCTAACTCATGGTTTAGCTAGAGCCTGACATACACTTAACAAATATAAATGATGTGAAGGACACAAGAAGCAGAGGAAATAATTGGATCTATATCAGCTGTGAGGTGAGGGGACAGCTGGAGCAGATGAGGTCAGTAAAAGATACACAGAAGAGACGGTTTAACTGGAGTTTTGAATACGAGGCAGAGATTTTCCCCAGCAAAGGCAAAGAATTTTAAAAGTACACAAAGGAAACGGCAAGTACTGCCATCTGGTAAAGCTGAAAACTGAGTACATCAAATGGAAGAGATTATAGTAAATAAGGCTGGAAAGGAAGGGCCACATCTTAAAGGCTCTTTGGAGCCATGGAATATTTCTAAGAAGAGTAGCAACCATATCTGTCTTAGAAAGGTTAATCTGGTGGTAACGTAATGGCCTGGAATGGGGGTAGCGGCAGAGGACTGTAGGCAACCTAGAACATGTTATGCTATTGTAAGAGTCTAGGTGAGATGAACATCTACTATGACTGTGAACAGCTACTATAACAAGAAGAGTAGACAAACATTTCTGGGGTCAACTCAAGAAAATCTCATGATATATTGTAGAGTTGACGTGTGAACAACATGGGGGTTAGGAGCGCTGACCTCCACACTGGCGAAAATCCACTTATAACTTTACACTTGGCCCTCCAGCCCTCCATACCCAAGGTTCCACACTCTTAGATTCAACCAACGGATTGTATAGTACTGTGGTACGTATTTGTTGAAAAATATGTGTGTAAGTGGACCCTCGCAGTTCAAGCCCATGTTGTTCAAGAGTCAACTGTACACAGAGGAAAAGATAGAGAAATCAGATTACCATGAGAGGACTGCACACAGAGAGAGAGTAATGCAATAACAAAATTAGGAGGGAATGGAACAGCTAATTCTTGGGGGCAAGGGAGAAGAATTTATATTTGATTACATGGGTCATTAGAGATTGAGAAGCCAAGGCTGACTGAAGTCATGGGGTCACGAAGATAGTTCAGGGACAAAGCCTAGAGACCTAAGGGGAAGAACCAGAGAGACTGCCTTAAACAATGGTGGAGAGGTAAAAGAAGCCATCCAAAGAAACAGAAAACAACAACAACAAAAAACCCCACAAGAGGTCATGCAGAGCTTGAATGAGTAAATGATTGATAACAAGTGTTACAGGGGTTAAACAGAAGTATTAAGAAACGCACCCACTGGATTTGGTAGTCAAAAGGTGACCATTGAGAGAATCACTTCAGCTAAAAAGTTAAATTTGAGGATTAAATTGAAATTATAGTGAGATGAGGAAGTTGAAGCAGACAGATTTCTAAGAACTCTGTCACTCAGGAAGACGGATGGAAAAAGAGCATAAAAGTCATACTCAAGATTTTTTGGGTTTTTTAAAGACAGACTTGAGATTTTTCACATAAAATTTCATCTGAAGAAGAAACATGACAGCGGGGTGGGGACTGAACTGTCTAAATAAAATTTTAAACACTATTATGCAAAATATTTGCAACTATGTTGACTTGCGAGTCTGCCCACTTAGTAGTAGTCAGTAGTACAATAGCAATGAACTTTCTAGGAAGGTGTAAAGATTTAACATTTTCAAGACATAAATGCATAAATTCTAAACTTCAAAATGTACTGAAGGATCCAAAGTTCTCATATTTTAATAGTGCAGTTCTTGGAAGGTAGATAATGGTAATAAAGCATACAAGTAGTAAGTTTTAATTTCTAGTTAACGTAATTCTGTTTCCCACATTTTGTTCTCAAGTCATTCACATTCCCTGATAGGGTCTGAAATCCTGAAGGGAAGATAACCTAAAATGCAAGATGTTTTCCCCCTCCTTTCCCTGCTCTCCCAGTAGAAATATGATATACAACACCTGTAAACTTAAAAAGGAAAGACATCTCTGCTTTTAGGTTCCTTGTGCTTAACATTTTAGAAAGCTGTCACTCCCATCTGCAATATGCAGTGGGTTACAGGAAAAACTGAACAGAAAAGCCAGGACAGAGATAAAGGATGTTATACCTCTCCAAAGTTGTCCTCTTAATTTTCTTATCTGAGGTATATTGCCAGAGCCAATCATATCAAACAGAACTCTTCAATGAAACAGCACATTCTAAAACCAGTAAAATTTTGTTTACATATCAAAGTAGTTAAACAGAAGGAAGAAAGATTAAGAAAGAGCTTTTCTACCACTCTAAAGATAAAACCCATCATGTCACTTTTTACCAGCCTAAAAGTATTTTGAAAACAATGGTACTTTTGTCCTCTCCTCCTGGGATAAAAATAGTCATATCTAGAGGGAAGGGAGGCAATTTACCATGCCATCCCAGCACCCATACCTTACTAGTTTAGCGACCTTGTTTAAGGAGATCTTTAATATTCTTCTCTGTTGGCATAAGTCAATTTTTGATATTTTTAAGAGTAAAAACGATTTTCAGGTTGGAATCACTTTCAAGATCTTATGGTTTCTGTTGAAGATAGAGAAACAAGAATTTTTAAATATGACAAGATGAAAGTAAAATGTCAAATATAAGAAAATAATTACAAAACATGGAAAAAGATTATGGTTATCAATTTTAGTATTTATTGAAAGGTGGAAGACAAGGAAAATTCCTCTCAAGCTCCAAAAATAAATCCTGCACCTTTGCTAAAAATGCAAAATGAACTGAGATATTTGCTTTACATGACAATGAAACTATCCAAAAAATAACTGAATCCAAATTTACCAAAACAGTGCTAATCTATTATTTACAAAGATGATCTTACCTGCCATAAGTATTTGGGAAAAACCTATTTTATACTCAGGAACACTAATGAAATACCTTGAAGACTTAATCCAAGAAATAAAATATTTCCTACCCTCCATGGTCACCCCCCCCACAAAGTTAAAGAATGGATTAAAAATGAATATATGCGGAAACAAACAGTATTTCCAATAACCTTATACACATACACGCGCACCGGCACATGCACACACACACAGAGTGTTGTGCTAGATCAACCTAATCTTTATTTAAGGTCAACAGCTGTAGTGACAAAGACGATAATGAATATGGCTTTAGTAAAGTTTTCAACCAAATATCACAAATGCTTAATTCTTTTGATAGCTAACCAGCTAACCTGAGTATGGAATATATATTACTTAGCTAAAAGGATATGAACAAAAATAATTAAAAAGAAAAAAATCACTGTAGCAGACACCACTGAGGTACCTTAGTTTTTTTTTTTTGTAAAGGTCTGTATGGCAATTTCATAATTTACATAACAACTATTTATTCTATATAGTATAAGTTCACGTAGAAACTGTATCTTAAGTGCTTCATTATTCTGGTCCAAGAAACTGGAAATAACAGAAAAAAAGTTGTGTTCAGATAAGAACTGGAATGTACTAACTAGGAAACCATTAATATAATACAATATTGAAATAAAAATTATTTGTATGGAACAAATGTAGCCAACAACTTCTCAGATTGCATCTGAAGAGAATTTTTAAACTATAACCCATAAGACAGGAACATAAGCATTACTCAAGGTGACAAGGCTGTATCTTGAAATCTGTGTTCACTGACTTGTATTTCACCTCCACAGAGATGTATGCATTTTACAAAACAATTAAAATTTCAAAATATGGAGAAGTTTGACTATAGGTTATATAGGAAACTACACTTAAAAGCGACCACTCTGGTTGTTCTAGGTATGTCTTTAAGTTAAAAGTTTAAGGCTCATATATTTTGGAGGGATACCCTAAAGACATTTTATTACAGTATGTTCTCATGTATCTATGTGTATGACACTGGAAAACTGGAGCTGAAACGAACCTTGTTAAATATGTTACCCTTCACTTAAAGAAAAACCTAAACATTTTTACCACATTCTCTCTCAATTTTCAATACTGGTTTGTTAAAAACTTTTGTCTCCCAAAAAGGTAGGTGAAAATACATAAATTTAGCTAAAAATAGAAGATAAAGGTGGTGAGGAGCAGGATAAGTAATACATAAAACAAAATCCCTATTTACATTTGCATGATTTATACTTTCCTTACGTCATGAAAATTCCTATGTTGCAAATATATTCTACTAACAACTGAGATTTCCTTACAATATTTGCCTACCCTTTTAAACTGGAGGCCAGAAATGACATCATTGCTGCAGTTTATTTTTTCTGGTGAAATGCCTCTAAGTAAGCTTCTCCCTAACCAGAGAGATAAGCCGTTTTACGGGTACCACAAATGAGGCTGGAGCAGAAACCACTGAAAGTGGAATAGCAACACTAGCTCAAAAGGCAGCACAAAGAACCCCATTTGAAAGTAATCAACCAAAGTATGAGCCCAGAAAAATACCAAATTCAAGTAAAAGAAAATAGATTTGCAACCAGCAGAGTTCCTAACATCAAAGCATACACTGAAGACATTTGTTTGACTTTTAATTACAGTAGTGGAAGCAATCTGAAACAGTGCTGAAGTCCATTATTGAAGAGATTTGTTTTAATCATCTTTCCCTAGGCACTGGCAATCCTGTTTCCTATCCCAATTTTACTTTCTAGAGCTTCTTTTGAAAAAAGAAAAAAATACTCTAAGTTGTTTACCTTGCTAGGGTAGGGAGAGGGATGCTTAGAAAGATGAGGTAACAAATCTTATTTTGTTAGTTATCTCTCTGTATATGGCAGTTGAGTCACTGCCCTTATTTTAATATTTCGTATTTGCCGTATTTTCCTTCTGTTCCTCAAGAAAAATGTAATAGAGGATTTTAACTGCTCAGAATTAAACTTTCTGTAACTGAACATTTTTTCTCAGCTACTATTAGGTATAGTATGGGTGCTGAGTAGTAAGAAAATTTTCTCAACTTCTTATTCCATACACTACAAAGAAAATTCACGTTATAGGGCTATATAATCGGGTCACATAACTTCATTAGTTAAAGGGTTAAATATCACTAACAGACCTTGTTTCTCCCAACTTATAAAATTGTTTCTATTACCTAAACTGCTCTCTTAATGTTGAATATAAATATTTAAAAATGTATTCCAGGGAGTAAAGGAAGTTTCACATATTCATCTTATTCAGCAATTTAAGAAGTTATGCAAAATATGATAACATATATATATATTCCCATACATACACACACACATATAAATATGCTTTCATAACTGAATCTTGGTTTTAAAAACGCTTGCACAGTGTGGGGAATTTAAATATTCACAAGATTTGAATACATACATTTGCACTCCATTAGCACTCTAAGTGGATATACCAGCAGAAACGTAATAGATAAAATAAATGATTTAACTGAATTGTCAGTTTGGTGGGGTTTTTTTGCAGACCCAACAGAAAACGTATTATTATGAACCTTTATTAAGTGGCTCACATTTCAGTATAAATCACCCTAAAAAGGTTTTTTAAAAGCTATTTACACTACAGTGCTGACACATTTAAAATGAAAAAAAAATCGGTATAAATAAGCTCTATGGAAAAGCCTTAAATTGTCAAAAAAGAATTCTGGCTCATATTACAAAATATATATATATATATATATGTTAATGTCAGCTCTATTCTAAAACCTACAACTCCAACTCAAATGATTTTTTTAAAGACTCCTTTTGTTTAAACCTGCAATGTTTACAGTGCATCTGGCCCTAAGTGCTTTGATACTTCACAGTTATGGACAGGCACTGAGGAATGTTACAAAGCTACATAAACTATAATTTGTAACAGACTTGGGAGCAAGTTCTTGGCTTGCTTTCAGAACTCATGAATCTTTATTACATTATTAAGTTTAAGAAAAAAAACAATTTTAAATGGTATATACAAATTTAGCACAAAATGTTATCATCTTTTCTCTCTTGATTTGAATGTGTTGAACTATGTTGCCTTGTATCAACTAGACTTATGAGACTTCCAGGACACATTTCTTCCTTTAAATCTTTGTTGCTATTTTCAAATTTAGAGTCCACATCAATCTTAAATTCTGTAAATTGAACATGATCCAATTTTGCTTTAACATTCTTGCCATCCATATTATTTGGTGCTCCAGTCTTTTCGGGAATATAAACATTCACAGGTTCTTCCTTGATTCTTACAGTTGCAATAGGTTCATGTTTAATCTGCTGTAATTCATATTTAGAATGAAGTTTGTCTGAAAAAACAGAATCCAAGGAGGTTTTGCTTACAGCACAAATCATGTTGTCAGTGTGAGGTCCAAGAACTGATGATGTGGAATCTGGTGATGTGCATGTTTCATGAGTAACTGTATTCTGAGCAGTGTCCTCCTCTGAGTGATATAACTTGAGACGAACATGCCATGCTAAACTGCATACAGCTGAAACTGTCTTGAACTGATGAACAACATTCCTTGGAATAAAATAAATGTCATTATCATACAGCTGAATCCTGGCATAGCGAATGCCTTCCCTCCTCAGTTGATTAAGTTTTGCATCATCAACCCACTGGACACACTAAAATAAAACAAACAAAACAAGAAATACCAGTAAGTCTTTTCCACAATAAAAATTAAATTGAAGATAATAATAGTTTAAAATATACCTGGGACAGTGGAGGTTCATGTAAATCTAACTGCATTCGTTGAACTACTTCTAAGAAATCTTCAGCATGAAAACAAATTACATCTTTGGTTATTCGGGGTTGATCAGGCCTAAAAAAGAACATGAGATAATGAAGAGTCTGCCATTAATGTTTCACTCTGCTAAGTCCTTATTAAATTCAAAGCAAAAATAGTTTATGGTCAAAATCAAAGTACTATCTTAGAAATGAACTGTAATTAGAAGACCACTTTACATATTTAAACAAAGGGATAACACCATGAATTTCAACCTAAATATGGATAAAAACAACTCATTTTATTATTTATACACACACACACACACACACACACACACACACACACACACACACACACACGTTTTGGTATAGCAGAGCAGAAACTTTATTCATTAATCAAGGAATGGAGAAGGGAGAGCTCATGCTCTAAAAACGCCTTCTCCCTGTAGGGAGAAGAGTAAGGGAATTTTAAGGGTAGGAGGCAGACATATCATCAGGGCTCTTGCAAAGGGGTGGGGATTTCCAGGAGCAGCCTCACCTCATTTTATTATAGCTATGTGTAACCATATTTTGAAAAATTAAATTGACCTGAATTGGTTAATTATGCAAATCAAAAAACTAAATGTTTAAAGTTAAGACTTTAACTTAAAGTCTTTAATTTGTTGTCAATATTTCAACAAATTAAGTGCTAAATTAAAAATACTACATAATATAAAATTTAGAGGTAAATATAGGGGAAAGGGAATACATTCTTTCAATACAGACATATATAACTGCAATGATACCAAAAATCCCTAAATAACTCCTAAAAATTAAGAGACATTCATTAGAAAAGTACTTATAAAATAAACTGTTACCATCCTACTTGCTGAGGTTAATAGAGTCTTTAATTCTAAAAAAAATCCCCAAATTCTTCAATTAATTAAGAATATACAAATACATGTTTATAAAAGATGCTCAAAATAGATTTTGGAATAAAATCCCAAGCAACATAAATACCAACCCCCCCCCCAAAATCATACCAAGGCAAATCATAACCAAATTTAAAAAAAAACAGTGATAAAGAGAAAATCTAAAACTCATGCATCACATTAATATACAGGGAAAGAGGGTAAGAATGATTGCAGGCTTCTCATCAGAAACAATGCAAGCCAGAAGAGAGCACACTGTCTTCAAAGTATTGAAAGAAAAAGTCAGTCTAGAATTCTATAACCCCCAAAATACCCTTAAGAAAGTGTGAAATAAAAACATTTTCAGACAAACAAAAACTGAGAGAATCTGTCACCAGAAGACCAGTACAACAAAGAAGTTAAAGAACTTCTTCAGGCTGAAGGAAAATGATATTTAGATCAAAATGTACATCTATTCAAAGGAATGAATGTAGGGTGCAAGTAATAGTAAATATGAAAGATATTTTAATTCTCATCTTAAAAATCTCTTCAGAAATAATTCCTTAATGCCAAAGAAAGCAACGTATTTGGGGGGGATGGTTATGGCACACAAAAAGCAAAATGTATTAATAATAATTAGCACAGGGCTTCCCTGGTGGCGCAGTGGTTGAGAATCCGCCTGCCGATGCAGCAGACACGGGTTCGCGCCCCAGTCAGGGAAGATCCCACATGCCGCGGAGGGCTGGGCCGGTGAGCCATGGCCGCTGGGCCTGCGCGTCCGGAGCCTGTGCTCCGCCACGGGAGAGGCCACAGCAGGGAGAGGCCACAGCAGTGAGAGGCCCGCGTACCACACACACACACAAAAAATAATAATAATAATTAGCACAAAGGCCATAAATGGGAGCAGGGAGAGACGGCAGTATACTATTGAAAGTTCTTACACATTACATAGCAGGTATAATATTATTTGAAGGTACACTATGATAACTTTAGAGCAACCACTAGTAAACAAATAGTGGAGAAAAGTGGGGACAAGGAATGAACTGACATATTAATAATATTGAGTCTTTCAATCCATAAACAAAGTATATCTCTAACATTTCTGTAAGTCTTATTTAATTTTTCTCATTGGTGTTTTGTAGTTTTCAGTATGTCACTTATTTAAAAAATGTATCTCTAAATACTTCATAATTTTTATGTTTTTATAAGTTGGCATTTTTTCTTTTCATTTTCAAAATGTTTCAAAGTGTTTATTGCTAATATACAGAATTAAAATATATACAAGTGACTTTTCAATATTGTCTTATCTTGTGACTTAGATAAATTCTAGTACTTCTTTTGGAGACTTAGAACTATCTCTATACACAATTATTTTGCCTTACTCTAAGACCCTATAATTCCATTTCTATGTATTTACTGAAATGAAATGAAATTATATGTACACACAAAGGCTTGAAAGGGAATGTTCATAGGAGCTTTATTCATAAAAACCCCAAACTGGAAACAATTCAAATGTCTATCATCAGGTGAATGGATAAATCAACTGTGATGTATCCATACAATGACATACCACTCAGCAACACGAAGGAATGAACTACTAATACACATAACAATATAGATGAATGTCAAAAACATTATGCTGAGTAAAACAAGTCAGGCAACATATGATTCTATTTAAATGAGATTCTAGACTAGGCAATACTAACCTATAAAGACAGAAAATAGATTTATAGATGTCTGGAGCTGGGGTAAGAATGGGGGGAGATTAACTGCCAAGGTATATGAAGGAAACAAAATGTTCTATATTTTAGTTGTGGTAATGGTAACATGGCTGTATAAATTTGTCAAAACACATCAAACTGTACACTTACAACAAGTGTGTGTATTACTGAATACAAATTATACTTCAATAGTTGATTTTTTTAAAAACTGGATTTCAGGAAGCAACCTTAAATATATAAATCTACGTGAATTCTATCTTCCTAATACTAAGAAGTGATATAAAATTCATCAACACTTCACAAGTCTATCTAGTTTAAGATTTCTTTGTAGTCTCAATCAATCCCAGTCCTTTATCTCAAATTGGTGTTAAGCCTGGCTCTAAGATAAAGTAAAGAATCTTGGACTTCCCTGGTGGCGCAGTGGTTAAGGATCTGCCTGCCAATGCAGGGGACACAGGTTCAAGCCATGGTCTGGGAAGATCCCACACGCCATGGAGCAATGAGCCCGTGCGCCACAACTACTGAGCCTGTGCTCTAGAGCCGGTGAGCCACAACGACTGAAGCCTGCACACGTAGAGCCCGTGATTCACAACAAGAGAAGCCACTGCAATGAGAAGCCCACATGCTGCAATGAAGAGTGGCCCCCGCTCAGGGCAACTAGAGAAAGCCTGTGTGCAGCAGCGAAGACCCAACAGAGCCAAAAATAATTAATTAATTAATTAATAAAAAAAAGAATCTAATACTCTAATGCCTAATGTCTCCTTGAGAAAAAGAGCAGAACTCAAAACACTAAGATAAGAACACTAAGAGAAAGCACCAATTTCCTTAGTATAGCTTAATTTAACGGCAAGGAATAACAATAAAGGGATCATAGACCACGTCTGCATCAGAGCCATGAAACCCTCTTAAAGCATCAACCAAATTATTTTCTTACCATCTTTAATACTGAGAAATTAAAGCAGCATTGGTATAGAAAGCAAACTGTATTTTACAATACTGAGAAAACTCATAGCTAGCAACATCTCATTCCAAAATCTGTCTCAAATTAAATCTGGCCACCTAATATATTCATACTTTGGCAACAGTCTTTTTTCACTGTGAAATTGCTAGCTTCAAGTGTTTTTTCATTCAGTAACTATTCATAGGGAACTATGATGGACCTGTGAAGGACAGGACACAATCTCTAACTTCAAATCACATATAAAGTGGAGAAGAAAGCATATACCAACAATAATTTAAAGGAGCTTAAGAGAGATTTAAACAAAGTTAAGGCCAAGAAGCAAGAATATTTATCTCTGAAAAAAAAATGTAACTATATGGCTAACTTTAACAAATACTATCTATAAATCAGAGTTCACCCTAAATAAATTTTGATGCCACTCTTAAATCCTTTATACCAAACATTCAAGAAAAATCTCATTAATTTGAAACAGGGAGTTGTTGTAATGATTTCCAAAGAGATAAATTTGCCTTTACACTTTGACAAAATTAGTATTTTAAACCAGATTATAGTAAGGAATTAGAAACTATATGGGAACAACCACAGATATTTGATAATTACCATTTAACTTAAACACAATTATAAATTATTATTATTGAATTATAAACTATTAATGTCATTTTCCTAAGGACCTCTTAGGGTTAGTTCAGTACTAGTTACTTTGTATATCTGAAATTGATAAAGTTTCATTTATGTTAAGAAAGAAGGTCAGTTTACAGTGGCCTCCCCACTCAGTATTAATTTATAAAATGTTACCTTAAATTTTCCCTTTTGAACAAAGGGTCAATCTTGTATTCACAGACCCTGAAAAAATTTCCTCGTATAGAAAATACAGGCAATATTTTTCACAACATCTTAAGAATCTATGCAACAATACTGACATTTTATACTTTGAGAATTAAAAAGTTTCTTTTTACTTAGAAAAATTTCTTGCATACTTAGTACCTAATTCAACTGCTTTAATAAGCAAAATAGCATATTCCATCTTAAGTTTCATACCCAAACAATACTCAATTTGAAAATAAAACCTAACTGAGCAAAGTTATCTTACAGTATAAATACAGCTTTGCTCTATGGGTTTTATCAATTTAACAAATGGAAATTTTTTTAATGTATGGGATGACCACCTCTAAGTATACTATCCATTTTCATTAAGAAAATTATCCATTTTTCTAATCTATCAAAAGAGTCAGTGAAACTTACAAGCAAAGCCAGAAAAAATTAAAACAGTAAGGTAAACAAACACTTAGTAGATACCAAACCTTAGAAAGATAGCAAGTTAAAACAGTATAAAGAAAAAACACAAGAATCTGGAGTCAGTTCTGAAATCAGACTCAGCTCTACCACTTATTAACTATATGACTACGACAACATTACTTGATAGTCCTGAGCCTCAGTCTCCTTGTGCAATAAATACGGGCCTAAAAGTAGAGAAAATTAACTGAACATTTGTAAATGGGCGTACAATAAGCACCAAGTGAACTTTAGGTTTTCCATTATCTTAGATAAGACAACTGTTTTCAACTCTAGTCACACAGAAAATGAAACTACTTCAGTCAAGCCCAAAAGATAAAATCTAGGTTCTAGCAATTGAAAATCTTCTTTAGTACAATTACACAACTAGGATATCCAAATACAGGGGAAAATGAAACTTTTTCCCCCACAGTAAGAAGAATTACTGAAAAACTTCCCAAGAAAAATTTTAGAAGCCATTAAATAGCAGTAATTAATATATACCACTCTCCACAGTGCACAGCCTTCAACACTCCAACAGCAGCTGTAGTCTGTCGTTCAAAACCTTGTCCTATATGATCTGCGTGAGCTCTTGTTCTGTCTTCAAAGAGCATCTCACGAGGCTCACTAGTTCGAGGTAGGTACTGCAGGTTTTTTATCTCATTGGTAGTTCTGTTAAAACAAAATTATATATATAAAGAGACAGAGAGAGGCAGGTTCATGTATATTAAGGCTTAATTGCCTTCAAACATTTGTACTGATATATTGACAGGTTTAACTTTTTAAAATGCATTAATAGTTACAGAACACCTACTCTGTGTCAGGCACTATCTAGGCACTGGAGCTACTGAACAAGACAGTAGTAAGTAAGACAGACAAGTTCCTTACTCTCATAGAAGTTTATATTCTAGTGACAGATAGACCAAAAAATAAACAGCAAGAAAACACTAGGCAATAAGTGCTTCCATAAAACATGCACGGTTTATCGGAGGTAAGGGGAAAAAAACACTTTAGCTCCACCCTGGAGGACAGACATCTCCCACTGGGCCTCTCCTCCACCGCTCACCTTCTAGAATCCATATGCATACAGAAGCTGCTGACTACCTGGCCTCACTCACTGCAGAAACCCTCTCCAATTTTGCTGCAGAAGGGGAACTGGGTGAGAAGAATTTATTTTGGGAGTCATCATCTTATTTATCTCCCTGTATGATTTTTCTGTTGCTTCCAGAGACAAATCAGGATTGCCCCCATTATTTTCTCATCTCATCCTAGTCTATCCCCTAGGGTCACTCTTCCTTTTTGGTTCTCTAACTTCCCACCCTCAGTCTCTACTACTTTACTACTCTTTGTGCACTCCTGTCTTACAGTTTTATATAAACTTTCACACACACACACACACACACACACACACACACAATGCTTTAACATACTTTTTTGCTGTTTGTGATTAATGTTTTACAGGTATTAGAAAGCTAGATGATGATGTTGCTTTCTGTGGAAAGCTAGCAGGCTTTCAAACCAAGTCTCGCCTCATTATACCACATTCTAATGAATTAAGACTTTATTAAAGCATTTGGCACAGTGCCTAGGGCAGTGTTGTCATTCGCTGGTCAGACTATAACGTGATGTGAAATGACCATATATACCATGGATTGTAATCCCAGAAGATTACAAGTTCCTCAAGGGGCTGGTGAACTCCCTTAAATTACATGTAAAAGTTTGTATATATCTGCATTATTCTATGGAGAGTCTTTCAGATTCTCAAAATATTTGTAAATCCAAATTAAGAATCACTGAGATACACAAGTTTACCATTTACTGCCAACTTAAAAATTAACTTGTAAAAATTTCATTGAACCAAAATTTATTTATTAAACAGACACTCTCTTTAGGTGCTACAGACACATTAGTAATAAGCACAACATTGTCCCTGCTCTCATATAACCTACATTTTACTCTATGACCATTTCTCCCTGTTCTGTTTTTTCTTTTTAAATTTATAACCAGTGAGACCATCTTTAGACATCTAAAAAAAGTATTATCTCCCCCAGGATCACCCACTCCATTCCCATCAATGTTAAGCTAGTATACATTCTTCTACACTTTTCTCTGTGCTTACATAAATATACTCTTATACATTTCTTTTTATTTCTTTTCATAAAAATAGAATCATACTGGACATATACTATACATTTTGCTCTTTTCAAGTATCATGGATATCCAGCTCAACAGACAAAATTTCATATTATGAAATTAACTATTTCACCACATTCTTTAACAGGAATGTACCAAAATGTATTCAACCATTCTCCTGTTAATGGACATTCAGTCCATTTTAAAATTTATCTCAATATAATAAATGCTGCAATTAACATTCTTATACATTTACCTTTAGTGCTTTTATTTCTTGGGACAAATTCCCAAAAGTAGGGGTCCTGGTTCAAGGAGTATACATATGTTAAACTTTATGAGCTATTTTAGTTTACTTCTAAAAAATGATTACAGAAGCTCACCCATCGACCAATAATATATATTACCCTGTTTCCTCACGTACCTACCAGCCTGTAATATACTCACTCTGTTAATAATTTTTGCCAATGTAATGGGTAAAAATCTCATAATTCTTTTAATATATACTTAACATACAATTGACTACCTGGGGCCTATTTTTCTATTGGGTTGTTTTACATTTTTCTTCTCAATTTAGAAATGCTCTTTGTATATTAACTTTAGTCTGTCACATGTTACAAATGTTTTAGTCCAGTCTATCATAGTTTTGAACTTTGTTGTTGATGTCTTTTCTCTCACAAATAGTATTATCATTGTATCGTTTTTTTGTTTTTTTTTTTTTTTTTGCGGTACACGGGCCTCTCACTGTTGTGGCCTCTCCCGTTGCGG
>NC_041218.1:88201139-88202776 GCF_002837175.3 Physeter macrocephalus
GGCCATGGCTCACAGGCCTAGCCACTCCACGGCATGTGGGATCTTCCCGCACCAGAGCAGGAACCCGTGTGTCCCCTGCATCGGCAGGCGGACTCTCAACCACTGCGCCACCAGGGAAGCCCCATTGTATCTTTTAATCTTTGCTTAGGAAGATCTCTCCTAAGCTTAAGCATTTTATTCTAATATTTTTATTTTTTACTTATTATGTTCAAAACCCTTACTTCTTGTATAACATTGCGGTTATGGCTTTGTATTCCTTCAAATGGACTCCCATTTATGCCAGCATTATTCATTAAATAAATTTTTCTTTTCCCACTTATCTCATTATTAAGTTCCCAATATACTTTGATCTGTTTGTATACTCTATCCTATTCCAATGATCTTTTTGCGCTTTATAGTACTTTTTAATATCGAGTAAGACAAGGTCCCCCTCATACTTATCTTCTTTTTCACAGCTTTCTAGACTGACTTTATTTATTCTTCCTTATGAACTTTAAAATTATTTTATCCAGTGCTGGAAGTGTGAGTCCATTTGTAATGCTAAAAATTCCAAAGGACTATCATTTTTGTCCAATCCAGAACACAGATCTAAACATTTGTTTAGATCTTATTCTATATCTTTCATAAGATGTTTGAGTTTTCTTAAAATGAATACTATTTAAATTTATTTCTGAATATTTATTAAATTTATTCCAAAACAGTTATGTCTCTGTTGTGAATATTTTTTCCATTCCTAGTTACAATTTATTGTCATTTGCCTACATTTTTCATGTTTTATTTATATTTGATACTTATAAGAAATTATATCAGCATGTGTAACCATTTTTGAAGTTACATTTCAATTACACTCTAAATTTTCCCTTCCTTCTTCCTCCAAATTTCAACAAATATACACATACCAATGTACAAATACCCATCCCCAACAAAAAACATTTATATCCAACATACCTTTTCCTTTTGAAAGGTGACTTTGGCATATCAGCCACAGGGATCATTTGTTCTCCCGGGCGTACCCACATGATTGGACCATCATCACTATCTTTTCGACTCTCTAATTTTAGACTAGATAGTGTCCCCCATGGCAGTGTACACTAGAGGCAAATAATTACAGAGAAATTAATTATTTTTAAAACGTATCTTCAAATATACATTAAAGACTATTGTCCCCTTGACAAAATTTCATATATACATTTGAAATACATACCTATTTTAAATATATTCATATATATTCATAAATTTTCCTTCATAATATTCTATTTCAAACACAACAAGAGAGTAATTATTCTTGGATGGTTTCCCCACTTCCCCAACCCTGCCAGAGGTATGATTCACTGTATTTATTATTTATTATTCTTCCTTCTACCAAATATATGGGTCATATGATGTTAATTAGGTGGCAAAATAACTGTCTTCCATGAGAATCTATAAAAATGAACAACTGAGTTTAAAAAATGGATACCTCAAGGGGGCTTCCCTGGTGGTGCAGTGGTTGAGAGTCCGCCTGCCGATGCAGGGGACACGGGTTCGTGCCCCGGTCCGGGAAGATCCCACGTGCTGCAGAGCGGCTGGGCCCATGAGCCATGGCCGCTGAGCCTGCGCGTCCGGAGCCTGTGCTCCGCAACGGGAGAGGCCACAAC
>NC_041218.1:88202786-88219297 GCF_002837175.3 Physeter macrocephalus
GCGAAGCCTGCGGGTCCGGAGCCTGTGCTCCGCAACGGGAGAGGCCACAACAGTGAGAGGCCCGTGTCCCGCAAAAAAAAAAAAAAAAGGATACCTCAAAAAAAAGGGGGGGTATATACCTCTGATTAGTTATAATCAAAACCTAACAAAACAAAAAGGAAAACTAAACCAAAATCAAAATTTATTTCTGTGTAGTAGTTTCTTGAAAAGGTTGCTGGTCTAAAAGCAGGAATTAACATCTTTGAAAAGAGAAATGACCAAGGGTCACTATCCATGGAATGGTGACAAAATGGGTATTTTTTAAAAAGTCATACCCCCTTTTCAAAAAGGGGAGCTTGTCAAATTAAATTTCTCCAGAAAGAATGCATTTAGCTCATTTGCTTTTAAAATTAAAATCTGAAACATAAATATTTAAATGATGGTGTTTTTAAAATAGCACCTAAAATAAATGCAACCAAATTCCATGTCACTAGTTGGGAGAAACAGACAAGGAACCAAAGGTTTAAAAGGAACAAAAAAGGAAATAAAAGGGGAATGGAGTAGGGTGAAAAAGAAAAGGAAGAAAAAAGATATATATACACATACAGACTAGAAAATTGAGCATGCAGAAGTGAAAAAAGAAGAGATGTTTAACAGATTATGTGGCAAATACTAGAGATAAACTGATCTTGTCACATTTTGACCTTTGAATTACTGATTAAATAACTGACCTAACTACATAGATCAGAGATTTTTCTCTCAATAGGATAGCCCCAGCTGCCCATAAGAAGAAATATTTTCTGGAATGCAGAGACTGTTGGGGAAAAAAAAAAAAAAAGAAAACAGAATCTGGCTAAAAATCATTTAAAGAATTTAAAGGGGCCTTAAAGCTGCATAGTTTAAATACCTTATTTTATGGATGAGGAAACTGAAGCCCAGAAAGGTTAAACAGCTTGCCCAACCCAGCTAAGGATCTCCAAGATTGAAATACAGTTTTACAACTTCCCAGGCCAGTTTTCCACAAACCCAAACTGCCATTCCCTTGCCCTGAACACTTTAATTTAGTAGGCATCCTTCCTGTACCTCTTAAATCCTCTGGCACTCAGTTTATAAAAAGCTGATAAACGGATGGAACTTATTTTCCTAAAGTGGCAGCTACAGGCAAGTGTTATTTTCTGGTCCACCACTTAGCTTTGCCATTAAAATTAGTACCTGAGAAGTCACACACACACACAGCACAAGAATTACTTCTACTTTGTCACCTCTTCCTTTCCTTCCTTGTAATTCAAATGAAATCAAAGTTTTTATAATTCTGAAACAGCCATGATCTGTTATCACTTGTAGCATGAAAGTAACTCCCACAACTTAGACTGCTTTATATTGTTTTCTCTTACTTTTAAAAATGGTGAATCTTCCAACATGTCAAGGAACTCAGGGAAGTAATCTCCCACTTCTTCATCTACTGCTCCCACCAAGCTGATCTGTCGCATTGGGCCAGCTCTATAAGTACCGTGAGAATACGTTCTTTTCACCTGAAGGATATGGAGTTAATTAAGTTAAACATAAGATAATGCCTGTTATCACTGGATAACACTAAATTATGCTGTCTGAAAATATTAAAACATAATGTGTGGCAAGCAAAACAACAAAAAAAAAGCCTTTCACAAACAGTAAAAAAAAAATAAGGCACTTAAAAAAAAAGAAAAAAGAAAAGATCGGCACAAAATCAAGCTATTTTACCTTCTCTAGCTATTCCTACACACTGCTTATGAAAACACAGTTGAGATGAACAGTGTAATTCCAGACAACTAACTATAATTTCTCCTTATAACAGTTTATTATTTGATCTACAGTGCCACTGAAATTATATTCAGATTTTCCTGTACCTATATTTTTCTAAATGGTTCATATCCTTTTGTCAGAATTTTCAAAAGTAGACCCTCTGAAAACGTTGCATTTAACCATCACCAGTAGTTTGTATGTCCAAAAGGCCACCAGGAATCATCTTCTCTTCTAGATCTTAGCATGTTAACTAGGATCCAGTTTACATTTTTCTGATGAAAATCTATTAGAGCTTGAGAACCAAAAGTCCTAGGTCCCAAATCTATCTACCTTTGCTATCTACCAGCTATGTGACCTCCAGAAATCACTTAAATTCCTTGAGTTTGAGTTTCCTTAACCCTAAAGATTTACCTCGGATTGCTGAAGAAAACAATAATTGTACAGTGTGAGCAAATGGGTATCATGTGAATATCAACCAAAATAAAACCACCTATACACCTCAAGAATCACTGGTACCTAAGTTTTCAAGAGCACATTTAAATCTTGCAAAGAAACCTCATATACTAACAGTAGTAAACAAGAGTATTTTTAAAGCAAAACAACTTCCTTTCATAAACAAACTTCAAGCAAAATCCTAATTATTTTTTTCTCTGGATTAGCCTTTGTGGCCACTAACTGTAGGGAAATTACATTGTCTCAGTTTGCCTGGGTGTATCCCAGTTTTAAAATGGAAAGTCCCATACCAGGCAAACCCAGATGGATGAGGTTTCATCACATCAGGGACACAGACTCTAAAATATTTTCATATCACAGGGTGAATTCCCACAATTGCAGCTGATACAGATAGTATTCTGTATCAATGTATTTAAGCCCCCACCCACATCAAAAAAATGACAATAAAAGTTCTATCATAATAGAACATTTGGCTAAAACATTACAGAATTTTATTTTTTAGCATAATAAGCAAAACAGTATAACAATGATATATTAATTCCTTAATAAATTTACCAGAATTCCAAGGTTAAGTTTTCATGAACTATCACAAATTCACTTCTCAGAACCATAAAACCTTGCTCCAATCCCCAAGTTACAAAAAAAAGTTGGGGGTCTGTGTCCCCATTTTGTACTCATGATCTGACCTTTTTCTTGTCTCCCAAAAGTTCCTACCATCTCCAGTACTGAGAAAGCAAAAAGTTAAAATCTGACTCTACAACAATATTTAGGCTTTAGATGTTTAGATATACCAAGAGTACTGCAACAGGAAAATTAGTCATCACTATGCATTTCTGTAATGCAGTCTAACAAAGCTAAAAAAATCAAGTTGAAATTTAGCAAATTTATAAGAATTGATATAAATTCTGTACATGATTCTGAGTTTGTGGCTTCAGTTTTGGATCTGCAAATGGTCATATGAGTTTTTGAAAGACCTCAAGACCATTCAGTGAAATCAAACACCTTCTACTGTAAAACACAAATTTACAAGTGCTTTGAAATATTCATTTGACTTACAAGTCACATTAGGTAGTATTTCCACTTCATACAAATAAGTAAATTTTCTGTGCCTCAATCTTCTCTGTCTCGTTTAAACTTAGATAACTCATCTAAATCGTTAACCAGTTCTAACAAAGCCAGAATCAAGAAAGTCTTTGCCATCCAACTGGTTCATTCTACTACATCAACTGAATAATTTGGGCAGTGACTCAATTATCAACATCAACAAGGATCAGCTGAATAATTTGGGCAGTGACTCAATTATCAACTAAATAATTAGGGCAGGGAGGAATGTTCAGTGAGGGAATCCTTCTAAAATACTAAGCACAACTGAATTTATGAGCTCTTGCAAAGAAATGGGTACTTTAAACATACTTTTAAAGCAAAAGTCAAACGCGTATATGGTCTACTGGACTCTTTTTTTCCCAAGAGAGTATGTGCAAGAACTAAATACATGCATACAAAAGACACACCAATAAAGAAACAATGCTCTTTAATATGAATGTTAGGATTTAGGAGTCAGACAATCTACCCTGAGGAAACGTAAAGTCTGAAATTATAACAGTTCATTTAATAGGCAAAAACATGAAATAACTCATTTCTCAAATAACTGAAATAGATTTTGGAGTTCTACCTAGTGGTTGCCATGCAATTCAAATAACTACTTCCATTCTAAAAAACAAACAAACAAAAACCCTACTATAACAGTATTTAACTATAGAGAAGGGATAAATACAATTAATAATCAAAAAAACAGAACTAGTAGGACTTCCCTGGTGGCACAGTGGTTAAGATTGCTCGCTCCCAATGCAGGGGGCCTGGGTTCGATCACTGGTCAGGAAATTAGATCCCACATGCATGCCACAACTAAGAGTCTGCATGCCACAACTAAGGAGCTTGCCTGCTGCAACTAAGGAGGCGAACCGCAACTAAGGAGCCCTCAAGCCACAACTAAAGGAGACTGCGTGCTGCAACTAAGACCCAACACAACCAAATAAATAAATAAATATTTTTTTTAAAAAAACAAACCAGAACTAGTTATTAACAAGTTTAACATTCAGCCCTCTTAGAGTAAAATTTCTGTGTTTAAATGTTAAGTAAAAACATGTATCGTTTAGTAACAGAAAAAATGGGTAAAACTTCTTGGGTGGTAATATTAAAGACAAATGACTTACAACTTAAGTACTTAACTAACTTTGATTTAACCAGATGTTGCTATTTTAGGTTGGAATGATCATTTCATTGATTGAAGAGAGCATTACTGACCTAGCCATCTCATTTCATTCAAATTACACCTTTACATTAATTTCCAAGTTTACAAATGTTGTTCTTTGTTTACAAGTAAAATAAAATGAAACACGTCTAAATATCAGAAATTTTAACACAACAGACTAAATTAAAACAGATTTGATTTTTCCTCCTCTCCTATGTCTATTTTGAGGCTACCTAAAAGGAGGCTATATCTTTTGATGATTTTTTTAAAAAGTATATCCTATTAAAATTCATAAATATTTCAAAGGATATTTGGGAGAAACTGAATTTTAAAGAGTAAAGTAATACAGACTCTATTTGTTGGATTATAACCTTAAATATGGTATTTGAATCTTCATAGTTCTGGTCACCTCATGGCAAAATACATATATACTATATGAAAATTCACTTACACACATAATTTGCTATAATAAAATAAAAGCACAATTCTCTCCCCTTTTCACCAAAATGTGCTAGAACTGTAAAGTACATTGTTTGTCCACTATTAAAACCACAGATAGGGAATTCCCTGGCGGTCCAGTGGTTAGGACTCCACGCTCTCTCACTGGCAAGGGCCCAGGTTCAATCCCTGGCCAGGGAACTAAGATCTCGCAAGCCATGCAGTGCAGGAAAAAAAAAAAAAAAAAAAAAAACCCACAACACAGATACATTCCACTAAGTATGGTCTCTATATAAATTACATATACTTAGCTATCAGGTTTAAAGCAAAACAGCAATTTTCTTCTAAGACATTCATTCTCCAAATATTAAAGATAATAATCTGATGACTCAATAGGATGGATATAAATTTAAAACTAAATTTTAAAAATTAAATTAATCAAAATCTTAGCTTGTGAAAGTAATCTGAATTTTAAAATACAGTATAACTCAATTAAAAAACGGGCAGACCTGAATAGACACTTTTCCAAAAAGACATACAGATGGCCAACAGGCACATGAAAAGATGCTCAACATCACTAATCATCAGGGAAATGCAAATCAAAACCACAATGAAATATCACCTCACACCCGTCAAAATGGCTATCAACAAAAAGATCAAAAATAACAAATGTTGGAGAGGATGTGAAGAAAAGGGAACCCTTGTACACTGTTGATGGGAATATAAATTGGTACAGCTGCTATGGAGAACAGTATGAAGTTTCCTCAAAAAACTAAAAACAGAACTACCATATGAGCCAGCAATTTCACTCCTAGGTATGTATCTGAAGAAAATGAAAACACTAATTCAAAAAGATATAGGCACCCCAATGTTCACAGCAGCATTATTTACAATGGCCAAGATATAAAAGCAATCCAAGTGTCCAACAACAGATGAATGGATAACAAAGATGTGGTATATACATACAATGGAATACTATTCAGCCATAAAAAAGAATGAAATTTTGCTATTTGCAACAACATGGGTGGACCTGGAGAATATTATGCTAAGTGAAATAAGTCAAACAAAGAAAGATTAATACTGTATATTATTACTTATATATGGAATCTAAAAAGTAAAATGAATGAATATAACAAAAGAGAAACAGACTCACAGATATAGAAACAAACTAGTGGTTACCTGTACGGAGTGGGAGGGGGAATGGGGGAAGAGGGAGGACCAAGACAGGGGCAGGGGGTTAAGAAGTACAAACTACTATGTATAAAATAAATAAAGTACAAGGATATAATGTACAGCACAGGGAATATAGCCAATATTTTTTAACAACTTTATATGGAGTATAATCTATAAAAATTCTGAAGCACTACTTTGTCACCTGAAACTAATATATTATAAATCAACTATCCCCCAATTAAAATAAACACACTGTAATGTAACTTTTAATTACATACCATTTAATACAACTTTCTAGATTAATAACCCAATACTTGAAACATATACTAAATCAGTTTGAACCATTAATTTAATGTTTCCAAAATGGAAAACTACACATAACAATGTATTCAAATTCAAAAAGTATATACTTCTTGATGAAACATATGGGTACCACTTAAGTTGTTAAAAAAATTACAAGAATATAATCCACACACTTTTCACAAAAAAGTAAATAGTACACCTTGATTTATGTGATACCTATTATACGGCAATATTATATAGCAAATAATCCAGTTTCCTCTATTACATGGAATAAAAGTAAATCTATAATAATCGTAAGGAAAAAAGCCTCAATTCTCCAAAAATAATCTATCCAACAATTACAACTCAAAAGCAGTGGGATGGGAGAAGGAAACAGATAAGAGTGGAAAGAATCTCTAAATAGTCAAAATTACTGTCACAAAGGCCATGATTCACAGAAGGATACTCTTCTTACATATATGTTTCTACACTAGGCATAATTCTAACTAACATCTAAAATCATAAAGGATAAGAAATCACAAGTTTAGAAGAGGAAGGAGGGGCAAGAGGTAAGCACAGCTGCAGCTCCCCTAGGTCATCAATATTATAATATCATAATGACAAGCCTAGACTGAAACATAACTGAAAGTTATGTTTTATACGCTCAGGAAAAGGATAAATCTTGGTCCTTACAACTGTATGCTTCCATTATCTAGAAAAACCACTAATCTGGAAAATCTCACATCCTGATGACGATTGACATGAAATTACTGTATTTGCTTCAGTAAACATTCATCACACTATCAGTTTTCTGATGCAGTTAAAATATTAAATTGGAAATACCAAAATATGTCACTGCTTTAAAACATATCCTATATGCTTCCTAAAAGGGAAATGTAGAGTTACAAAGACACATATTGTTCCTCCCAATTTAGGTATACTTCTCAAAAAACACAATAAAAGACAGAAATGATATTATTCATATATTTGCAAAAGCTGTTGACAGATGTAACATTTTTAATCTAAACCTCCCCTAGAGTCTCCCTACCCAGCAAAAACCCTACCACCATCATGAGTGTATTTTCACATTTCCCTTCATTTATTCTCTATAAATGTTTTAAAGGGGGGAGGGAGACTGGAGAGCAGGAAATAAAAGACTTCTTGAACCCTCTGCCAGTAAGTGTCAATAACAAAATCTCAGAAGTTTTGGTTAATGGGAAAAGAACTGTTACATTACGTTTAAACTAAACCCTAATCATTTTTCTTCACGTAAATAATCTTTAAAAAACAAAAACAAAAAACACAACCTTATGATTCTGAGTTTGGCTTGCTACAAAGAAAAAAGTAGCCTTTATGATAGGAAATATATTGGCAAAAGTAAATCTATAAGTGTCAATACTGCTTTCTCTTATTTCACTTATAAAAACTGCTGCAACAAGGGAAGCAATTATGGACACATGTAATTCAAAAAATCATGAGGAATGACTCACTTGAAATAATGCTGATATGTCAGTCCCTGAAGAGAGGATTCTATAGTCCAGTAAGTTTGGAAAACGCTTCCTGTTTGAGAGGTTCACCGCACACTATTAAAGGCTAGGTTCTGAGAAGTCTCACAGTAAACAAACATAATTTATTTGGCCCACTGTTAGACAAACTATTTTGACTTCAAAACCTGTTTTTCTTATTTACTTGTTTTCTTTTAGTGTACCTATCAACATCCCAAGATAGTAAAAATACCACAGAATACGTTATAAATACTTTATACTTTATACAGTATAGTTATCCATAATAAATATAGAAATTATAGATGCTTCTAGCTAGTATCATCATTAATCCAAAGAAAACACAAAAACAGGACAGTTATGACAGCAAAAAATTGAGGAGGTGAGGGAAGAAGAGGCTATTGGTTCAATTCTGGTGAGCTTTTTTGGGGGAGGGCAAGAGGAAAGAAGGGAGTCTCGTATTTTAAAAAACAAGACCAGCTCACCACATTCCTACTGAGGCAATCTGAACATCTAACAAAAATAAGTGTGCCACAAGGGGGAGCCATTCCCCATCACATCTGGCATATCCTTTCAAATTAAAACATATAACAAGAAATAACATATAATCAACATTTCAAAAATATCCATATAACTATACCTAAAATAAGAATAAAATTGTTATTAATCATTTTTAAACTAGTACAAGAAGAAAAGTCTCTCAATTAGAACATCTGGTACCTGCCATAACAGATCAGTTCAAAAGCATTCAAGGACATTACAAGCACACCCGGTCAAATGAAAATTCAGTACAAAGGCTGGCAGTGGTCAAAGATGGTATGTCAAATCATCTTTATTGTCCTAGCATGGTGAATGAACCCAGCATGAATTCAATAGAAGTTAGTTTTCTCCCTTCACTTTGCAGAGCGGCAAGGCTAAGAGATCCGATCAGATTTAATAACTGTTTCACTATTAAAATATTAGCCATTTAATTATGAGTTAACACTTGACATAGGTTACTTGCTACAAGCAACTCAGAACCAGGCTAAAATAAAAAATAAGATTTAGAGTTTGGGGGAGGGAAAAGCGTGATTAGAAGATAATTGCCCCAGTTTTCATATTCTCACAGTTCTTACTACAGAGTTTGGAGTACATGCTGATTAAATATTGCATGGCAAGACAGAAATCTCAATTGCTTCTTGACAGATAAAACTCCTGTCTTACTTGCCTTTCTGTTTCCCTACCATCAAAGGCACAGGAGAATGATCAATGTCCAAATGAGTATCTGAAGAAAACAGAGATGGTAGAAAATACTAAGACAGATGTGGATGAGTGCAAATGGCCAAAAACTTCCCAAGCATGTATGCTCACTTCTGAGCAATGTGACTGTGTCACTCCTATCATCAAGAAGTGAACCTGGGGCTTCCCTGGTGGCGCAGTGGTTGAGAGTCCGCCTGCAGATGCAGGGGACACGGGTTCGTGCCCCGGTCCGGGAGGATCCCACATGCCGCTGCCCTGGTCCGGGAGGATCCCACATGCCGCGGAGCGGCTGGGCCCGTGAGCCATGGCCACTGAGCCTGCGCATCCGGGGCTTGTGCTCCGCAACGGGAGAGACCACAACAGTGAGAGGCCCGCGTACCGCGAAAAAAAAAAAAAAAAAAAAGAAAAAGTGAATCTGGGTTTGGCCTTGCCCTCTTTCTGCTCTATGAACCCTGCAACTATCAACATGTGTACAAACCCAGGCTAACCTGCTAACTGATGAGAAAATTGTGATTATCACCCCAATCGACATTGCATCAAACCGCCAGACAAATAAGCAAGGTCTCCTAAGACCAAACGACTGGCAAACCAATAGACATGATTGAGGCCATCCAGCCCCCAGCTGAGCTGACAAAGACTGTCCAGAGAGTCCAACAGATTGTGAGAAAAATCTTTAAGCCACTTAGCTTTGAGGGTTTTGGTTTGATTTGCAGCAAAATAACTGATATAGATAGGTTACAAACTTCCTAAGAAAATCCATTTCTATTCTCAAATAGAATCTTATTTCATACAGTTTGATTGATATTATACCACTAACATCAGAAAAATGGCAAGACAATATATAATTCTACCATGTCTTCAGATTCTTCAGGCAATCGGCAGGGATATAGATGAAGACGAAAAATAGAATTATGCAAGTAAAAAGAATTCCAAAATCAAAGAACAGGATGTCTTGATCCTTTTGTCAGTATTGCGTGTGTGTGCGTGTGCATGTGCGTATACATACATACACACATACACGCACAAAAAAATCTCAAGTTAACATGTTTCAAGGATAAAGGCTAAACAGATGCAAAAATGAATTTCTGTGAAAACTACAGAGTATTATCACAAAGATAAGCATTATCACTATAAAGATCATAGAAACAACTACATCTCACCTATACTGTCATCTTTTAGTTTCTACAGAATTTAGGGCAAATTCTTTTCGCTGTTCTGGTTTTAATTAAACAAATAAAAACAATGGTCTGCAGAAAAGAACTTCCTCAGTCTTCTAAGCTCTTAAAAAAATAAGCAAAGTAAAAATCCAGTTTGGGGAAATATCAAATGACCAGTTCAGGAAAGCTTTTCGCTAGATACTCCTCTTCATACCATAGGAATGGCTGGATCTGGAGGATACTGAGGTAAAGGCACATGGACCGTACACAGGCAGCTTCCTGCCACTAAATCTAAAGCTGCAGAACTAAAAGCAGTCCTTGGGCTTCCCTGGTGGCACAGTGGTTAAGAATCCAGCTGACAATGCAGGGGACAGGGTTCGAGCCCTGGTCCGGGAAGATCCCACATGCCGCGGAGCAGCTAAGCCCATGCACCACAACTACTGAGCCTATGCTCTAGAGCCCGCGAGCCACAACTACTGAGCCCGAATGCCACAAAGACTGAAACCCGCACGTCTAGAGCCCATGCTCCACACAAGAAGCCATCTCAATGAGAAGCCCGTGCACCACAACAAAGAGTAGCCCCCGCTCACAACAACTAGGGAGAAGCCTGCGTGCAGCAGCGAAGACCCAACACAGCCAAATTAATTAATTAATTAATTATTTACTTACTAACTTATTTATTTATTTATGCATGCATGCAGTCCTTGCAGCAGATCACATAGATATGGGGCCAGAGCCACAACTGGTAACAAAGAGGATGCATCTGCCTAGAGTTTCCTCTGTGCCATATGTATTATCCAAGAACCCTAAGAGGTAATGGCAACCAGGGTAGGTGGCTCTTCAAGGACTTGAGACCCACAACCTAGCCACACACTGGCATAATTAACAAGTCCCAGCATCATGTTGTATTTAATAAAAGGAAGCATGGTTTTCATGTTGTACATACTGCACAAGTTAGTATGAAAATTATAATTTAATAAAAAATTAATAATTCCTAACCTTAAAAGCTATCTGAAAATCAAATTTAAGTATTGTGACATTTAAGAGATGTCGGAAATAACTTGCATAGTATGGCAGCAGAAAGTTTATGATACAGTGGAAACAAATCACATTGGAAGTCAAGAGGCCTACCATAAAACCTAGCACTTAGCAGACATAATAAATGAAAAACAAATGAATGATCTAATACCAAAGGACTTTGGGCAATTATTTCTGCTCTCACTGTTTCCTCATTGCTAAAATTAAATTGTAATGAAGAGTAAATGAGTTATTACATATAAAGTGCTTAGAATAGTTCCTGGCAGTCAGCACTCAATAAATAGCAGATACTATCACCAGATGCCAGTCTAGTTCTACCACTAAACACAGGTGTAATCTCAAATTACTAACCATTCTGAAATTCTATAAAATGACAGGGCTAGTGACAGATGATCTACAGCTCCCTTTCGGCTCTAAAAAATATTTAAATTCCAATACTCAAACATGTTACATAGGCAAGAGTACCCCCCCACACACACACATTAAAATTTTAAATACCAGCATACTTTCCAGACTTCAGTATATTACACAATATACACCAAACATACTGTGGGGTGGGGGCTTGGTATGAGTGGATGTTACTGCATGTCCAGGCTATCATTTAAGGTGGAGACTATAACTTGAACACATATCAAAAAAAGAAATAAACTCAAAATAAGGAAAAGAGACCTGGATGAAGTTTAAGGAAATTTTGTTCTATTCCTGGCACGGTTGCCAACCTTAAAACCCTAAGTTACTCCTATCTACATTTGTTTAAGTTGAGAAAGGTCGGGATAGAGGATCACTAAAAGATCCCTTTGAAACTTTCTTCACCTTTTTCCTCTTTCCAAACTAGAAGGTCAATTATTACTTACAATACCGAAAGTTTAGCACAAATAAATGTGAAAATTGGCTGATTTTTGACCGAAGCAGTCTCTGCTCTGAGAATGAGTAACAATGCACCAGACTTAGACAGGCCTACATTCACTTCCAAGAGCCAGTGGACTGGATTCTTCCTCTGCTTTTAAAAGAATCTATATTCTACAACACAGAGAAGGGTAGGAAATAGAAAGTAGCTCAATATATGCACTGGTCTGCTCATTTTCAAACATAATCACATATTTAACTGATGGTTCCTTTGTATCACAATATATTAATAGCCAACATTTATTCAGCACCTTCCACAAGATGAATCCAATGCTAAGCATTAAAGCATTACTGCATAAAGCAAGAAGACAATTTTAAGTGATGTTCAAATAAGAGAACTATTGTATGGACTGGAAAAATACATAGCAAAATTCATTTCACTTCCAAAATAAATCCATGGTAAAAAGGACAACAGAATCTTAATTATTTCACTGAATTTCTTAAAAAAAAAAAAAAGACAAATAGAAGCTGAAATTTAACCTCTAGCATTCACATCAAGAAAGTAATTTATTCTTAATATTCCCAAGAGGTTTCATTATATTCTTATCTTTTTATTTCAAACCTATAGCAAAATGAGGAACAAAGAACAGAAACTTGCCTAAAACATATAATTAAAAGTTAAAATAAAAAAACTAAAACCTCTTACCTGAGCATGAAAATTGGACATAGTTGTTGTCTCTATATCCTTCTTTCCCAATATCTCCATTTTCACTGGTGAATTGGGAAAATTAAATGAAAAGTAGTCTAAAAAATCAGGTAAATAAGTAGCTGCCCCATGAACAATACCCATTACATAGAAAGCTGCAGAGTTCTCGTTTTCACTGAACACCAGACCCACAAACTCTTCTGCAAACCTCTCCATCTCCACAGGAGACAGGTGGGAGAGTTCATTGCTGTAGGCGTGGATAACTGATGCACCTCCATTAGGCTGGTGCTCAATATGAATGAGCTGTTTGAACTCCAAAGTGTCTAGCCTTTTGAGGTTGTTCTGAACCCGTGGCTCCTTTAATGAGACAAATGGAAACTCACTGTTCTCTGGAATTTTGGAATCATAGTTCTTGGTATCCAAATTCTTTCCACTGTAATCCTTTATGTTATCACTTAGGATGCCTTTGGCTTCTTGATCTTCAACATCAGACAGCAATCCTGAGCAGATGGTTTGAATAGATTTGCTATACATTTTTGGACGCTTCCGTTTTTCATTCTCTTTGTGTTTCTTTTTCTTCTTCTTCTTTGCCTTCTTAATTTGTAAGTCTTCTACACTTGTTTTTGGTTTCTCCTTCCCACCTGTTGGGAAAAATGTTTTTTGAAACTCTGTATTTTAGTTTCTTTAAAAACGATGCTTTAGGAATTGTTTTATAATAAATAAGCAAAATTCACTCAGAATGTTTATATTTGGGACTTGCTTTACACAGTATTGATAACCATACTTTAGTCAGGTTCTTTCCCTCTCTCTCCACACACACAGGCACACACACACAGAGGAAGGCTTAAGACAAAGTTATGGCTAGAGTGCATGGTACCATTCTGACATGTAGCAGATGCTCAATCAGTATTTACTGAAGTAACAAAACGAATGTTTTAGAAAGCGTATCTTCAAATTCTAAATATAGAAAGTCAGAAATGGAAAGTTGAACAAAAGTCAATATGAACAATGCCCTGCATATGTTTCCCATCAATATATATCATTTTTACATTTAAATTCTTAAAAACTGCATATAGGTGTCAAGACTTACAAATCATAAAAGGAGAAAAATACTTGCATAGTGTATCAGCAACAAACATAGCAATTCCTTAGCTTTTTACCATATGTCCTCCTTGGTAAACTACTCTCTCATCCAAAATGGGCTATGTTAGATCTACTAGAGTCTACAAAGTTTCCAGTGAAGACCTAACAAGGTACCATAAGAGATGACAAAATTAGAATCATTTATCATGTCCCAAGTACAAATGATATCCATGAAAGAGAAATTTAAAGAAAGAAAGAAAAAGACATGGGTCATAGTAAGTTTATATATTAATGAGTTTCTGTAACCAAAGGCAAGTAGACCCTGGTCTCAGTAATACAGAAATCCAAAGAATAAAAGATTAATCCACAGAGGCTATACAGCTATAGAATTTAAGTGTACATATAGAAAAACAACATTATCACAGTATACTTATTTCTATACAATAAGAAAAATAGAAAAGAGTAAACATTCTCACAAGAAAATATTATGCTTCCTAAGATAATATGAAAAAAGCCATTAAGATAACAGTTGAGGAAAGAAGGCATTCACTGTTTCCATCTGTTATTTCACTTTTATAGATAACCTGTCATGAATTAAGTTTTCTCAACCTGCTTCTTTAGCTGAATTTTTCCATCCTCACATATCTCTATGATTTTTTTCTGTCTCTGGTGAATGAGATGTCCTGCCTACTTCCCCAAAATAAGTCCATCCCACCAACTCCAAAACCCTTGCTTAAAGTTCTCTATCCTCTTCTTTTGACCATCAAACTTCTTATAAAAAACTGCAATGCCCAGTGCCTTCCCTTTATTAACTGACCATTCTTATCCCTTAAATTCTGGGTCTGCTTCCAGTCTACTCAAATTTACTTTCCCAGAATGTTCATATATCAAATCCAATGATATTCTCTCAAATCACTCTTCCTGATCTCTCCAATGTTATATGTAATTACACAACTCATCCTTGGTTATTTTTTACTTCCATGATACTACTGCCTTAATTTTTTGTCTAAAAGCCTCATGACTATCTCTCATCCTTAATGCGGGAGCCATATTAATCATTCTATACGTTTTATATATTGCTTTGATCATGTTCATCCCTTGACTCAACTGCTTTCAAGGGTTCTCAAATACAACCTCTTCAACCTGGAATCCAGTCAATGCCCTCAAGTACGCCATGCTCTGGTCCAATTTTCACTACTTACAATTTCTTATGAAACATACCTAGTCCTACTTTAGTTTTCTACTACTGGCAAAGGCATTTCCTTTCCCTAAAATATCCTTGCCCTGCCTAGTACCTACTACTGAACTCTTTCTTACCCATCCTTTTTTTTTTTTTTTTTTTTTTTTTGCGGTACGCGGGCCTCTCACTGTTGTGGCCTCTCCCCTTGCGGAGCACAGGCTCCGGACGCGCAGGCTCGGCGGCCATGGCTCACGGGCCCAGCCGCTCCGCGGCATGCGGGATCCTCCCAGACCGGGGCGCGAACCCGGTTCCCCTGCATCGGCAGGCGGCAGGCGGACGCGCAACCACCGCGCCACCACCGCGCCACCAGGGAAGCCCCTTACCCATCCTTTAAAGACTACTCTTACATCATCTTCTTCATTTTGTTTTCCCTCATCTTTGTAGTTGGAACTGAAATCACTTCACTCTAAATTCATGTTATTATATATTCTATATCTATGAAAATATATGATATGGTCATAAAAAGTTATTATTTTTTCATTCATAGGATGCCTGTATAACATATGTCCTTCAGGATACTGTATGAGTGAAACAAATAACTGATGAATTCAGAGTGAAACACTTTTTTTCACCAATCATCAAATCCCTCCTGGCATCTAGTACACTGCTACAGATGAACATTTAATGACTCAATGAATGCAAAGATTTCTCTCACCAACAGACTACCTGAAGTTTATAGGTTTTTTCCCTTGTCTCCCTTTCAGTCAGTTTCTCACCATATGAATACTATCACTAAATCCTAACCCTGAAACAGCAACCATAAAAATTCTCTCAAGTTCATAGCAATTCTTGAAAAAGGAAAGTTTAATGTTAATAATAAACTATCTCTTCTAAAAATTCGTAAGTATGCAATGGAGACCAAATTGGTATCATTATGAAAAGCAAAACTAAAAATCTGTCAGCATTATTGATTATGCAGGTTTGCAAAGTAATAAAATACAACACTTAATAAAGTGTTAATTTTCTCGAGTCTACATGTAAGTAGTTCTAAAATATATTAACAAATTCATACTTGCTACCCAGGTATAAACTATCAAAACATCAGATTCAGGTTAAAATCTTAGGAAAAAATTAATAATAAAAAGTTAAAACAGGGAGTTAATCAAAATGAAAGATAAAAGAGGTTTATATTCAATATATGTAAGTAAAATCCAAATGAGTCAAGCAAAAAAAGACAGTAGTGTATTAAAAAACAGGACTTAAAAGTTTAACGGGCTTAGGTATAATTAATAACTAAACTGGAAATACATGTAAAATTGTACAAATTAAATGGTTTGCCAGGGCTTCCCTGGTGGCGCAGTGGTTGTGCGTCCGCCTGCCGATGCAGGGGAACCGGGTTCGC
>NC_041218.1:88219476-88248099 GCF_002837175.3 Physeter macrocephalus
TGCTCCGCAACGGGAGAGGCCACAACAGTGAGAGGCCCGCGTACCACAAAAAAAAAAAAAAAAAAAAAAAATGGTTTGCCAAAATAAGCAGAATTTCATTTGAATGAAAATATAAGCTTAATATCCTATTATATTTACAACTAACACATTTTTTAAAGTTAAAATAGTAAATATCCAGTCATGTTACTTTAAAATAAAATAGGTACAACAGTCTGTCTATTTCTTAGTCACAAGGATGGATGAAAACAGTAGTAGTATAATAGAAATTGAAAAATACAAACTAATAAGAAATTAGTCAAGAGTGTTATACTGAGCATCAAGTAATTAAACTTCCATGACAAACTACTCTAATTAAATACTAAAGTGAGCACAGGGTGCAGAAAAGAGTTAAACATAACACACCTGAGACTGCTATCCTTAGGCCTGCTTGCAAGGATGGCCTTTGGCTGGTATCTGAGAACTTGTATTTTGGGAAGGTTACTACCATTCCCTGATAAGAGTGGCTCACTGTACCTAAACAGTTAGTGCAAACAATATGGTTTACATTGAACACCTGTTTTCCTTCTGGAATTTTGCTACATGCTACACAGGGGGTGCCTATGTGACCAGCTCCCAGTAGAAACCCTGACTATTGAGTTTCTAATGAGCTTCCCTGGTAGACAACACTTCACATATTTTATCACAATTCACTGCTGGAAGAATTAAGTGCATCCTTTGTGACTCCACTAGGAGAGGACTCTTGGAAGCTTGTGCCTAGCTTCCTCCAGAAATCGCCACATGTGCCTTTTCTCCTTACTAATTTTACTTTGTATCCTCCACTATAATAAATCATAGCCATGAGTACAAATTTATGCTGAGTCTTGTGAGTCCTCCCAGCAAATCATCAAACCTGGGGGTAGTCTTGGGGAGCCCCCCTCAATGGGTACAGGTAAAATGCATTCTTTACATTTAAATCAAATCAAGGCACTAGCCTTTACTAGGTAATTTTTTTTTTAAGTTTTATACAATCTCTCACTCATTTAATGTCTTGGAATGATACATGAAATGCAATAGATACAAATGTAGGAAATTTTTTAATACTTAAGGAGATAAGATCATTTTGAATACTAATGTTTTTCTCTTATACTAAAAGGTTTTATTTAAAGTACATATTTACTTTAAATTCATAATTCTTCAAACGGAGCCCAATAAATCAGAACTGTAGTGTTTTTTTTGAAGGATCCTGGTAAATACCCATAACGGAAAGAAATGCTAAGTAATTTGGACCCTCAAAAAGTATAAAAGTATAAGGTTGATGGGAAACCCTCCCCGCAAAGATCCACAGATATATGCACAGTGGACCTCAAACACACACATACACACACACACACACCCAAGTAGACACACACATGCACAGACAGCCAAAGAGAGGATCTGACACAGAGAGAAATGGAGACACATACACAGTCAGAAGAAAGAGGCACTCATACAGAGACAGAAAAAACCACACACACAAACAGATAAAAAAAAACAGCATGTGTTGTTAATGGCAAATTATTTTTTAAAAATCTTTAAAAATCACAAAATCACTGGAATTAATTTCCACTCCAACCTTAGTATATTTTTAGTGTTAATAAAGGAAAAATAAAGGTTGCCCAGAAATACAGGATATGATTTCTTATCTAATATGGGAAGTGTTTTATATATATATGCATATAAAATTCTATTATCATACACAGAAACAAAGCAGTAATTAGCTTAGCTATTTTCAACCTTTGGTCTTTCGGGAATGACTCTCCTTTTTTGGCACAGCAACATCTTCACTCCTCCTGTCATGAATGACCTACCTGTGACCTTTAGTACACTACCAATAACCTTGAACACTGGCTTCTTTTCATCCCCTTTCTACCTGCTCGCCAGTAAGCTTCGCTGATACGCTATAATGATAAAATTTACTCTCAAGAATACTATAATCATAACATCCATGTTCTCACACCTTATCAATAAACAACATAAACTGGCTGAAACACATAAGTGTACTCATAAAAAGTAGTTGGTAGACATTAGATATAAAAGGATGAGCTAAATAAGCTTATGTTTCAAATGTATTTGTTCCTTTAAACTGTTTCTAATAAAGCAAACTCCTATTTTATCAGTGAAAAACATTTACAAGATTTCTGCCTTAATAAAACATTTATGGCATGTATATAATCATGTATATATTTCTTAGTCATAATGCAGTTTTTAATGAAAATGTGGAAGAAATAAGACTGGTGTGGAGTAATAAGAGTCAGTTACTTTATCTTTTTTCCCCTTTAAAAAAAAATTTTTTTTTTTTGGCCGTGCCCCGCAGCATGCGGGATCTTAGCTCCTGGACTAGGATCAAACCGTGCCCCCTGCAATGAAGAGCAGACTCTTAACCACTGGGCCACCAGGGAAGTCCCATGGAGTAAGAGTTAGGATCTACTGTCAGATATTCAAGTGCCATCACCAATCAATCAATGCCTGCATCTGCCATAGCTTGCAATGTTAGCATTATCAGGAGAAAATTTTGAGAATAAAAGTTGAAAGCCATAAAAGAAAAAGGGACACAAAGTAGTAAATAATAGGATACTTACTGCCCCCACCTAACTGATTCTCTTGTTGCTCCAGGACACCAATAACGAAGGATGCCTTTCCCTGATCATAAGGCTCACTTGGGAAATGGCCGGCCACACAAGCAGAACAAATTGTTTCTGCCGGATAGTAACAATAGCTAACACTTACTCAGTGCTTACCATGGGACAGGCACAATTTCTCAAATTAATCATGTTTTTATTCATTTAATTATCTATATACTACCCCCGAGGAGGGGAGATAGTTTTGTCATTGTTTTTAATCACAAGAGTTAATTTTTCATATGTGTTTATAAGTAACATTCATAGCTACTTATTGAATACCTGTGGGCTAGACAACTGTACTTGGCACTTTCCCCCTTACTTTACCTCATTTAATCTCCGCAACCCTGTAAGACAGTAATTAAATTATTATTTACCTCCATTTTACAGTAAATAGATTTTCCTATGGTCATCGAGGTCACCAATTTATTTCCAAATCTATCTCTTTTTTTCCTCTCTATCATCACTAGGTTTCAGTTTATCTCGGTTCAAAATACCTCTTAAATTTTTCATTTACTTCAAAGTCAAGGTTACCACTGTATATTACTGGAAAAATCTCCACTTTTTAGGCTATTTAAAATTCTGCTTGCATATGTAATTTCTAGGTTCACATACTTCACATTAATGGTATGTTAGGAATCTAACATTCAACCAAGTGACAGGAATTTACATCACTGTACAAACGGATAACAAAATGACTATGTGACTAAACCAATAAAAAATGACTGTTTGACTAAACCAAGAGGGTAAAGATAAGAAAACATTTCAAGTGTTAATCATTAGCTGCTGTAGAGCACTAGTGTGATTATATTCAACTCCTGCCTCAAAGGCTTACAGTCTATTTAGACAACACAGATAAAACACTGGCAAAAAAATAGAAAAGGACCATGAGCATTCACCAAGTAGTCATCAACTTAAGCTCTGACATGTTTCTTCAAGGTCAAAAGAATTTTATAGAAAGTAAAGTTCTGGGCTTCCCCGGTGGCACAGTGGTTGAGAGTCCGCCTGCCGATGCAGGGGACACGGGTTCGTGTCCCGGTCCGGGAAGAACCCACATGCCGCGGAGCGGCTGGGCCCAGGAGCCGTAGCCGCTGAGCCTGTGCGTCCGGAGCCTGTGCTCCGCAACGGGAGAGGCCACAGCAGTGAGAGGCCCGCGTACCATAAAAAAAAGAAAAGAAAGTTCTGACAAGTAGAAAATAGAGCTTAGACAAAGTACCACCAAAGAACATCCGGAAACATGACAAAGAAAGAAATGAAATTATAGAATCTAATACTGTTTACCTTAAATAATATAAATTAACCAGTAATTTCATTGCACCTACAGTGCTATGGCCTTTTCTCCCTTATGTAGATAAAAAGGCTTATCCACACATAAATTCAATATGAAATTAATCAAAGTCAACGTGTTCTAATCCACAAATTGTTAACTTGATGAGGCAGCAAATGAATTTGCTAGCTATCTAGCAACCAAATGCCACTGATTCTTCTTACCTTGCTATCTGAGTGAATTTAAAACTATCCTTCTATCACAAATTCTCTCTGGAAAAGTTCAGATTTATCGACAGGATTTATATTATTACCTCACCATCCACCCCTATGTATAAACAACTAAAAATAGTTGTAATGAGAAAAAACAGGAAACAAAAAGAGGATATTCTTAAGTATGCAAGAAACATACAGTAAAACAGTACACCTTCTTATTTAGCTTAGAGTAAAATGCTCCCTTCTAAATCCCAGACTATGCTATGGTGATTATCATCAAATATTGGTAAGATCACTTCCTCCACCATACCTATCATGCTAAAAATTTCTTTAGCCTTTTATTTTAGATTATCTAAATATGGATAAAGACTAGTAATATAAACACAGAGTTAGATAACCTATTTTCAAATAATTTAAGGAACCTAGTAATTATCTTTACTACTTTCTAATAACTCACTAAATAAATATACTAAAGACATATTACTACACAGATTAGAAAACCCCACTATTATATTTACTTCTCATAGTCTGACCACAAATGTTTATTCCCAGCAAAATTCAGCACCAAATAACATTTCTTATTTTAATCACTAAGCCAATACATATATACTGAACAATATAACACAGTACAACTGAAATCACTTAATATAAACTTACTTTTCAGCAAAATCTTTACTTCTCCATTTTCTTTCTTGATCTCATTCATTATTTTATGCTTCTTTTTTTCTCTCTCCTTTTCTTTATCTCTTTCTTTAATTTTGTCTTTGATTTTATCTAAAAGACAAAATAAGTATTTTAAACTATTTAAAAATTTTATTTTTTTATGAACTACAGTGAAATTTCTAGAATTACAACACACCAAGAAAATCAGAATGAAAAACAAACATGCCTTTTTTTCTTTCTCTAAGGTTTTAGTTATTTATAAATTTCCTTTCATATATTGAACACTGGAATACATAATACATCATAAACTATCAAAATTTATCACTACACATTTTATTCTAAAGATTATTCTTCACATATTTCACGTCCAATACAACATCAAACTAACTTCAAATCACTTAAAATAAGTGGCTAACTTTAACTGAGAGAGTAAACTAGAGCAGAAAAGGGGCTAATTTTGGGCATATCTGGATTGGTTAACATAACACTGGAAAAAATACTCATTCTAATATGTAAAATAATGGTTGATATCTTTCTCATGGGTTACTACAAGGATTAAATGAAGAAAGATATAAAATGGCTACCCAGAGCCTGGTGTATATATATAAGACTAGATGTTAGTTCCCTTATCCTTGCACCTTTTAAAAAAGATACGACTGACATGGCTAACTGGTGATATTATGATATTAAAATAAAGGGTATAGGAACTCTAAGAATCATTGACCTGCATTATAAAAATTCAAACTTTGTGTTATAAAATTATTCGATGTCCTTTTAATTATTGTTGTTCAATCAAGCTCCTATGCACCCAGCAAAAGACGAAATGTAGAGGAGAATTTTAAAATAGTGTTGAAATCCTTGTCTTCAAAAAGCTTACTACTGATTACAAAGCTATGACGGAAACACACAAAACTGCAAAAAGCCTGTAATGTAACACCCGAGATTATATAACATATATGCCAATTGCATAATTTCTTAAAATCCCTCCTTACTTCTCTTTCTATAAATACTACCCTAAGTTCAGGTCCTAGTCACCTAATGTTTAGATTATTGTCTTGATCAGCTCTATCAAACAGAAATATAATGGTTACCACATACGTAAATTTAAATTTTCTAGTAGTCACATTAGAAACAAAACAAAACTAGTGAAATTAATTTTAATAATATTTTATTTAGCCAATATATCTAAAACATCATTTCAACATGGAACCAATACTAAAAAATTACTGAGATATTTTACATTCCTTTTTTCATAATAAGATTTCAAATTCCAGTCTATATTTTACACTTATGGCACATTTCAATTCAAAGTAGCTCAACTTTAACTGTTCAAAAGCCACATGAGGACTTCCCTGGTGGCGCAGTGGTTAAGAATCCACCTGCCAATGCAGGAGACACGGGTTCGAGCCCTGGTCTGGGAAGATCCCACATGCCACGGAGCAACTAAGCCCGTGCGCCACAACTACTGAGCCTGCGCTCTAGAGCTGGCAAGCCACAACTACTGAGCCCATGTGCCACAACTACTGAAGCCCGCTCGCCTAGAGCCCATGCTCCACAACGAGAAGCCACCGCAATGAGAAGCCCACACACCGCAACGAAGAGCAGCCCCCGCTCACTACAACTAGAGAAAGCCCACGTGCAGCAACGAAGGCCCAACGCAGCCAAACATTAAATAAATTAATTTTTTTTAAAAAAAGCCACGAGTCTAGGGGCTACCATACTTAACGACTCTCCAAACTACTTAACTAGATAATTCTCAAAAAAGTTAAATCTATGTATTTAATAAACATTTTAAAACTTATTAATTTAAAAAACACAAATTCAAATAAGATATTTTCACCTATCAAACTGACAAAGTGCTTTTTTAAAAGTGATAATACTCAAAGCAGATGAGAGGACAGTTGATGGTTGAGCAAACCAAAACAGGGATTCACTGACTTAACAAATGCATTGCTGAGTATAAGAAAAAGTTAGGGATACAGGGATGAAAAAGCTAGATAAAGTGCTCATATGTTCATATACAACTTATTCTGAAATTCTAGAGTAGATTAAGCTGTTCTCACACTTCAGATTAGCTCACTACTCTTACTTTTTGGTGTTTTAAAATCCTTGAAAACATGTCATAGGCTGTCATCCAGCCATAAAATGTCAGTACAAATAGCTGGAGCTCAGACACATATATAAGTTAATATTGCCTAAGTAACTACACATTTTTAAGTGAACTAGTTATATATCATTAATCACAACTGAAGAAAATAGTCATCTGAAATGTCTCCGCATTTCTTTTCCCAATTATCCTTATTAATCTTATTAACCTAAAAGTATTATTTCAATAATTATTAAACTTTTAAAAGTTTATTAAAGTATAATATACATACAGAAAAAAGCACGTAAGTATACAGCTCAATTTTCACAAAAATGAACAGCACCCGGAACCCATCTCAGGTACCCGCTTCCAGTCTTTATTATGCAGCACTGCTAAGGGTAACCACGATCCTGACTTCTAACCCCACAGATTAAAATAACTATAGAATTTTAATGACATATATAAAGAATATGATACACTATAAACCTACCACAGTCACATAACAAATTTTTTTCAGAATAAAATTAAACTAGTTTCTCAGGAGATAAAACTATAATATAATATGACCCAATTTTTATAGACTTTATTTATAAATATACTTATTTATAGACATTATAGACTTTATTTTTTAGAGTAGTTTTAGGTTCCCAGAAAAATGGAACAGAAGACAGAGATTTCTCATACATACCTCCTGCCTCTACACATCATAATTTTTAAAAATTTATAATTAATATACACATTCAGAAAACAGACTGAAAGATAACAGTGCAAATCATTAAAAGCCATTACTTTTTTTTAACATCTTTATTGGAGTATAATTATTTACAATGGTGTGTTAGTTTCTGCTGTATAACAGAGTGAATCAGCTATACCTATAAATATATCCCCATATCTCCTCCCTCTTGCATCTCCTGCCCACCCTCCCTATCCCACCCTCCATTCTCTACATCTGCGTCTTTATTCCCGTCCTGCCTCTAGGTTCTTCAGAACACTTTTTTGTTAGATTCCATACATATATAAATTCCAACAAATTCCATATATTTGTTAGATTCCATATACGGTACTTGTTTTTCTCTTTCTGACTTACTTCACTCTGTATGACAGACTCTAGGTCCATCCACCTCACTACAAATAACTCAATTTCATTTCTTTTTGTAAGCCATTACTTATTTTTTTTTAAATATTTATTTACTTCTCTGGCCAGCCGGGTCTTAGTTGTGGCATGTGGGATCTAGTTCCCTGACCAGGGATTGAACCCGGACCCCCTGCATTGGGAGCGCAGAGTCTTAGCCACTGGACCGTCAGGGAAGTCCCAAGCCATTACTTTTAAGCGGCAAAAAGTTTCTAAGTTTCTGCAATAGGAGCATAGTAGTTTTGTAATACAGGAAAAGGGGTCTTGAAATATGCCTTCAAGTATGGTATTAAATAGTTCAAGTAAAAATAAGTTGAAGGTGTGAAGTCATTATACAAAAAACACCTATAGAAACAAAACAGTGGCATAGCCGAGACTATAAGAGTGACTGATGACATAACTGCATTTACCTCCTACCCTATACTACACCCAAAACCTTCAAAGCAAAGGAAGCAAAAACAAATCAGTCTATATATACATAGTAGAAAAGTGTCTTTCTTTCTCTTTTTTTTAAATAAAGACTTTATATTTTTTGGCTGCGTCAGGTCTTAGTTGCGGCACGTGGGTTTCTCTCTAGTTGTGGCCTGAAGGGTTTTCTCTCTCTAGTTGTGGCACCGGAGCTCCAGAGTGCATGGGCTCTGTAGTTTGTGGCACGCAGGCTCTCTAGTTGAGGCCATAACAAGTCAGAACCCCACTGTCTATAAAACCTCAAGTGTGCTGCTACCACACTGTCATGCATTCATATTTATAAAAGCCACTTCGAGGTCTTTTCACAAGGAAAAGACTCCCTGGCATTAAGTTTACAGTTATACATTGTTCTTTAACCAGTGTCATTCTTAGTTTTTACTTCTTTTCATGACCATGAATTTGTACAGTTTTATCCTTCAGGATTAATCTAAGGCTTGGAAAGAATTTCTAGCTCATCTTCCCATCACAATTCTTAGAATAAAAGTAAGAACTATTCCACCATAAGAACAACAAATTATCTGTTTTGAAAAGTCCAATTTAACATAAGGACACTTTTTATTTGAAAATAAAAAGGGGGATACGGGACAGACAGAACACAGATGCTAAGAGACCCATGATACGGTTTGAACTTAAAGATGCAAAAGGAATCTAAGAATGGAGGGAAAGAGAAGGAATAAATAAGTCATTATCAACTCACAACACACTTTAAATTATATATGTGAAAAAACACACATGGGCTAAAGACATACCTTATACGTAGAAGTTAAGATATAAAAAAGAAAGCTGATGAAAATAATTTCAAACAAAATATAAGTGGGATTTTCAAACATATGGTCAACTTATGATTTAGCAGTATATGCCACATATGCATCAATGTAAAATGTATTTCACTCACCCAATACATTTCTATTGCACATTTACGTGTATGAGATAAAAATGAGTAACAGTGCTGTACTAAAGAATCTTAAAATCGACAAGGTATCAGTTGATTCTTATTATAAGTACCACTTTGGAAACCAGTTCTTAAATAACAAAATAAATTTTTTCATCTGATTATAATAAAATTCACTTGTCTCCACAAGTATTGATGTCATTATAATAATGTAGTAGGGATGAAAAAACACACACACACACAAGTATTATGTGAACTGCTCCAGTAAGAAAGCAAAACATAAAAAGCTTTGTGAATACTTTTAAGAGACTGATCAAATAATACATCAACAAACCATTCATCTGGAATCTTCAGAATTAATTCACAGATTTCCAGATAACAGGAGATTGCCACCCATTTTTTAACAGTCCTAACTACTTTAAAAAATGTACTACATACATCCCTGCTTTCAAAAATATAAGAAATATAATTTACTCTTTTCATTTTGATAAAAATTTTAACTCTCACTGTCATACTCATATTGACCTCAAAAACAGAAGAAAAAATTAACTGTTCAAAACTAAATAGCAGCTGAGAATCATTTCATTTTTATTGTCTCAGCTGTCTCTTATCACTCCAGGTAAAAGAGGTGACAGCTCTAACTTCTGGCAGTCACTGATAGGCTCATTCTCATTTGTTCTGTGCTAAGAAACTAGACCAGGTCCATTGTGCTATAATACAGCAAGCAGGTTCTCTATATCACACCGTATTCTAGTTAGTTACAAACATATCTTTCTTCCTAGCATCATTCCTAACCCCACCAGTGTACATTCCTTGAGGGTAGAGAAGGCTCTCCCTCAATAAATGCTTGTTCAATGCATGAAACAAGTCCTGTAATAAAGTGAGAAATTACTGTTATTTTCTACAGTACATCATGACTTTCTCTCCGGTAAGGTGCTCTAGGTTATCTTTGTTAATCCTTCTGTTCTACGGCAAGGAAGGGAATTCTTAGTCCTGAAAGCCTTTCAGTAGTAGTTCTTCAAGTGTAAATCCCTTTTCTAACTGACCTGGTCATTTCTGACAAACAGTTCTAAGATTTAATAAAGCTATTCCTCCAATAACAGTAGGGATCCAAAATTTTTCTGTGTAAGTCTCAATAAAGACAAATAATTTTCCCCAAAAGACAGTGGGCTGATTTCTTTTTTATGCAGAGTTCTTTTTATATAAAGAACTTTCACAATTTACCACCAAAAAAAAGAAAAATTAAAAATAGAAAAAGAAAATTTTAAAAAGAAAATAAAAAATAGTAAATAGGAAAAGATACAAAGGACATAAAACAAGCAAATTTCAAAGAATGCTAATGTCAAACATGAAGAAAAGCTCAATTAAAATAACATGAAATCATTTCTTCACCTATCAAATTGACCATTTTTATTGAGATATCACTGACAAACAGCGCTAAGTTTAACATGTATACAGCATAATGATCTGACTTACATATATGACGAACTGATTACCACAGTAAGTTTAGTGAATATCCATCATCTTATATGGACACAAAATTTTTTAAAAGATCATTTTTCTTAAAAATAACAGTAACTAGTGCTGCTTGGCAAAGGTGAAGCGAGACAGGCACTTCCACACAGTGATGAGCATAAATTGATAGTCTTTACTGGAGAGCAATTTAACAATATGTTGGAAAAATATTAAAACTCATCATTCCTTTGATCCCACAATTCCACAACTAAGATTAATAAAAAGAAAACCAAGCCTGCACAAAAATACACATACAAAGGTCTTCATCCCACATTATTTTTTTTTTTTTTTTTTTTTGCGGTACGCGGGCCTCTCACCGTTGCGGCCCCTCCCGCTGCGGAGCACAGTCTCCAGACGCGCAGGCTCAGTGGCCATGGCTCACGGGCCCAGCCACTCCGCGGCATGTGGGATCCTCCCACACCGCGGCACGAACCCGCGTCCCCTGCATCGGCAGGTGGACTCCCAACTACTGCGCCACCAGGGAAGCCCCCACATTATTTTTAACAGTAAAAAACTGTAAATAACAAATGTTTAATAATGGAGATTGGTTAGATAAATTTGGTTATATTCAGAAATGGAAAATTATGAAGCCATTAAAAATCATGTTTAAATAACAGTTAACATCATGGGGGAAATGTTCATGATATGTTAGACGAAAACTGCAAGTTGATATATGTAAATGTAAATTTATAAAAGTATCCCAAGTCTGACATATATATGTATACTGTGTGTATATATATAAACACACACACATATACACACATTTATGTGTATACATCTGTATATGTATATGTATGTATACACATACACACACACACACACACACACACACACACACACACACACACACACACACATACAGGGATCTTAAAACAAGGGAAATTGTTTAAAAGTTTATATAAGAAAGAGTTGGACTTCCCAGTTCTCCCACCCTCACCCCAAACATTCAAGTGATCATTTCAATCCCACCCTTTAAGACAAACACTGAAACTTTCATTTTCTGGAGGAAATGAACAGGCCTCAAGACTCAAGTACCCTAGGCAAGGCAAAGACAAGCTGATTGTACTTCCCTAAAATATTCAAGCTGAATTGAATCAAGAAATTTTAAAAACGAGAACTTTTAAAAATTAAAAATACAATAGCAAAACTGAAAGGCTTAATTAAAAGGTTGGAAGAGATAAAGTTTAGATAATCTTCCAAAAAGCAGAGCAACAAGACAAAGAAGTGAAAAATAGCAAAAAATAAGGCAACACAAAGGATCTATTCAGGAGATCTAATATCAAATTAACTGAAATTTCAGAAAAAGAAAACAATTGCATGAGGAAGAAAAATATAAATAAATAAATAAATAAATAAATATTTCCCATAAAAGATCAGTCTCCAGAATGAAGATTCTTCAAGGGATAAGTACAAAGAATGGACTTCACCATTGTAGCCCCTCTGGCCCCAAACACACCCTCATGAAATTTCAGTACACTGGGGATAAAGAAAAGATCTTAAAAGCCTCCAGAAGAAGGGGGAAAAAAAAAAAAAGATCACATATAAAAGATCAGGTAACAGTGTGGAACTGGACTCTGTCAATGCAACAGTAGACACTAGAAAGTAATACAGCAGTAACTTCAAAATTCGTAATGAAAATATTTTTTAACCTAGAATTCTAAAATCTGCCAAACTATCAATCAAGCATGATGGAAGACATTTTCAGACAAGCAAAAGTTCAAAATTTTTACCACACATGCATCCTTTCTGAGGAAGTTACATGAGGGCATGCTAAGTAAAGGAGTAAACAAAGAAGGAAGAAGACATGAGACCCAGGAAACAAGGGACTCAGAGCAAAGGAGAGCAACACAAGAAAATATCAGTATGAAAGCTGTGCAGCTGGCTTAAAGGGTAACAGTTCAGGTCGAAACACAGGAATGGAGAACTGCAGAAACAAGGCCCCCAAGGAATAAAGGGGAATTGCCAGATTACCTCTTATCACACAACAGAGAATAAGACAGAAAATGAAGCAATAAGTATACATGTAAATGAAAAAGAGAGGCAATTTTTAGCTACATGAAAACCAAGAAAGCCATAGAGAAAAGAATCTCTGATCTGCACTGAACAGTATTTGCAAAGAAAGTCACAATAAGTCCTGATTATTGCTTCAAATAAGGTTTATGAAATTATTAGATAGGAAAGAAGCTAAATTATAAAAGTGCTAAATTCTTATTTATCTTAACAAGAACGCAATATATGTCTAAAACTGATCGATTCAAAAAGAAAAGGCAGTATGAGCATTTTATTTAGAAATTTGGAATTAAAAGGAGATGAGAATTAAGAATTACAGCCGGGAGAGGTATGGATAGGGAGTTTGGATTAGCAGATGCAAATTATTATAAATAGAATGGATAAACAACAAGGTCCTACTATATAGCACAGGGAACTATATTCAATATGCTGTAATAAACCATAATGGAAAAGAATATGAAAAAGAATATATATATGCATATATATATTTTTGTATACCTGAATCACTTACACACACACACACACACACACACACACACACACACACACACACACACACACATACAGGGATCTTAAAACAAGGGAAATTGTTTAAAAGTTTATATAAGAAAGAGTTGGACTTCCCAGTTCTCCCACCCTCACCCCAAACATTCAAGTGATCATTTCAATCCCACCCTTTAAGACAAACACTGAAACTTTCATTTTCTGGAGGAAATGAACAGGCCTCAAGACTCAAGTACCCTAGGCAAGGCAAAGACAAGCTGATTGTACTTCCCTAAAATATTCAAGCTGAATTGAATCAAGAAATTTTAAAAACGAGAACTTTTAAAAATTAAAAATACAATAGCAAAACTGAAAGGCTTAATTAAAAGGTTGGAAGAGATAAAGTTTAGATAATCTTCCAAAAAGCAGAGCAACAAGACAAAGAAGTGAAAAATAGCAAAAAATAAGGCAACACAAAGGATCTATTCAGGAGATCTAATATCAAATTAACTGAAATTTCAGAAAAAGAAAACAATTGCATGAGGAAGAAAAATATAAATAAATAAATAAATAAATAAATATTTCCCATAAAAGATCAGTCTCCAGAATGAAGATTCTTCAAGGGATAAGTACAAAGAATGGACTTCACCATTGTAGCCCCTCTGGCCCCAAACACACCCTCATGAAATTTCAGTACACTGGGGATAAAGAAAAGATCTTAAAAGCCTCCAGAAGAAGGGGGAAAAAAAAAAAAAGATCACATATAAAAGATCAGGTAACAGTGTGGAACTGGACTCTGTCAATGCAACAGTAGACACTAGAAAGTAATACAGCAGTAACTTCAAAATTCGTAATGAAAATATTTTTTAACCTAGAATTCTAAAATCTGCCAAACTATCAATCAAGCATGATGGAAGACATTTTCAGACAAGCAAAAGTTCAAAATTTTTACCACACATGCATCCTTTCTGAGGAAGTTACATGAGGGCATGCTAAGTAAAGGAGTAAACAAAGAAGGAAGAAGACATGAGACCCAGGAAACAAGGGACTCAGAGCAAAGGAGAGCAACACAAGAAAATATCAGTATGAAAGCTGTGCAGCTGGCTTAAAGGGTAACAGTTCAGGTCGAAACACAGGAATGGAGAACTGCAGAAACAAGGCCCCCAAGGAATAAAGGGGAATTGCCAGATTACCTCTTATCACACAACAGAGAATAAGACAGAAAATGAAGCAATAAGTATACATGTAAATGAAAAAGAGAGGCAATTTTTAGCTACATGAAAACCAAGAAAGCCATAGAGAAAAGAATCTCTGATCTGCACTGAACAGTATTTGCAAAGAAAGTCACAATAAGTCCTGATTATTGCTTCAAATAAGGTTTATGAAATTATTAGATAGGAAAGAAGCTAAATTATAAAAGTGCTAAATTCTTATTTATCTTAACAAGAACGCAATATATGTCTAAAACTGATCGATTCAAAAAGAAAAGGCAGTATGAGCATTTTATTTAGAAATTTGGAATTAAAAGGAGATGAGAATTAAGAATTACAGCCGGGAGAGGTATGGATAGGGAGTTTGGATTAGCAGATGCAAATTATTATAAATAGAATGGATAAACAACAAGGTCCTACTATATAGCACAGGGAACTATATTCAATATGCTGTAATAAACCATAATGGAAAAGAATATGAAAAAGAATATATATATGCATATATATATTTTTGTATACCTGAATCACTTTGCTGTACAGCAGAAATTAACACAACATTGTAAATCAACTATACTTCAATAAAATATATTTTTTAAAAGAGTTACAGGGCTTCCCTGGTAGTGCATTGGTTAAGAATCCTCCTGCCAGTGCCGGAGACAAGGGTTCGAGCCCTGGTACGGGAAGATCTCACATGCCATGGAGCAACTAAGCCCACGCACCACAACTACTGAGCCTGTGCTCTAGAGCCCGCAAGTCACAACTACTGAGCCCACGTGCCACAACTACTGAAGCCCGTGCACCTAGAGGCCATGCTCCGCAATAAGAGAAGCCACGGCAATGAGAAGCCTGTGCACCACAAAGAAGAGCAGCCACTTCTCGCCGCAACCAGAGAAAGCCCACGCGCAACAATAAAGACCCAATGCAGCCAAAAATAAATAAATAAATTTATTTTTTTTAAAAAAGAGTTACAGCTGGACAGGGGGCTGGAGACAGGAATGGAGAGTGTTATGGCCATTTTTCACTATAAACCTTTCAGTATTATTTGATTTTTTAAATTAAATTTTATTTTAAACAAGAACGCAATATATGTCTAAAACTGATCGATTCAAAAAGAAAAGGCAGTATGAGCATTTTATTTAGAAATTTGGAATTAAAAGGAGATGAGAATTAAGAATTACAGCCGGGAGAGGTATGGATAGGGAGTTTGGATTAGCAGATGCAAATTATTATAAATAGAATGGATAAACAACAAGGTCCTACTATATAGCACAGGGAACTATATTCAATATGCTGTAATAAACCATAATGGAAAAGAATATGAAAAAGAATATATATATGCATATATATATTTTTGTATACCTGAATCACTTTGCTGTACAGCAGAAATTAACACAACATTGTAAATCAACTATACTTCAATAAAATATATTTTTTAAAAGAGTTACAGGGCTTCCCTGGTAGTGCATTGGTTAAGAATCCTCCTGCCAGTGCCGGAGACAAGGGTTCGAGCCCTGGTACGGGAAGATCTCACATGCCATGGAGCAACTAAGCCCACGCACCACAACTACTGAGCCTGTGCTCTAGAGCCCGCAAGTCACAACTACTGAGCCCACGTGCCACAACTACTGAAGCCCGTGCACCTAGAGGCCATGCTCCGCAATAAGAGAAGCCACGGCAATGAGAAGCCTGTGCACCACAAAGAAGAGCAGCCACTTCTCGCCGCAACCAGAGAAAGCCCACGCGCAACAATAAAGACCCAATGCAGCCAAAAATAAATAAATAAATTTATTTTTTTTAAAAAAGAGTTACAGCTGGACAGGGGGCTGGAGACAGGAATGGAGAGTGTTATGGCCATTTTTCACTATAAACCTTTCAGTATTATTTGATTTTTTAAATTAAATTTTATTTTAAACATTTACAAAGCCATGGTCTTCCTCCCAAATACCCATAACCCCAGTCTAATCATGAGAAAAACATTAGACAAATCCCAATTGAGGGACATTTTACAAAATACCTGACTAGTATTCCTCAAACTGTCAAGGTCATCTAAAGCAAGAAAAGTCTAAGAAACTACCATAGCCAAGAAGAGCCTAAACAGACATGATGACTAAATATAATGTGGTATCCTCATGCACCCCAACGTTCACTGCAGCGCAGTTTACAACAGCCAAGTCATGGAAGCAAACTAAACGACCATCAATAGATGAAAGGGGCTTCCCTGGTGGCGCAGGGGTTGAGAGTCTGCCTGCTGATGCAGGGGACGCGGGTTCGTGCCCCGGTCCGGGAGGAGGAGCCCACGTGCCACGGAGCGGCTAGGCCTATAAGCCATGGCCACTGAGCCCGCACTCCACAACGGGAGAGGCCACAACAGTGAGAGGCCCACATACAGCAAAAATAAATAAAAATAAATAAAAAATAGATGAATGGATAAAGAAGATGTGGTACATGTATACTATGTAATATTACTCAGCATTAAAAAGAAATACCGCAAAAAAAAAAAAAAAAAAAAAAAAAAAGAATGAATTAATGCCATTTGCAGCAACATGGGTGGACCTGGAGATTATCATGCTAAGTAAGTCAGACAGAGAAAGACAAATATCATATGACACTGCTTATATGCGGAATCTAAAAACATGATACAAATGAACTTATTTACAAAACAGAAACAGACTCATAGACTTAGAGAAGGAACTTATGGTTACCAGCGAGGGAGGGTGGGGGTGGGGGAAGGGGAAAGACTGGGAATTTGACATTGACATGTACACACTGCTATATTTAAAATAAATAACCAACAAGGACCTACTGTACAGCACAGGGAACCCCGGTCAGTACTCTGTAATAACCTAAATGGGAAAAGAATTTGAAAAAGAATAGATATATGTGTATGTATAACTGAAAAAAATTAAATTAAAAAAAATCATCTCTACAAAGCAAAAATTAATTAATTAATTAATTTAAAATGTGGTATCCTCAATAGGCTCCTTGAACGGAAAAGGGAAATTAGGTAAAAACTAAGGAAATGTGAATAAAATATGGACTTTAGTTAATGATAATACATCAATACTGGTTCATTAAGTGTGACAAATACAAGTTTAAGATTTTTAATAATAGGAGAAAGTGAGTATAGCATATATACTCTTGAACTCTTACTTGAACTCAAGTATAGCATATATACTTGAACTTTGTACAAAGTTCCCAACTTTTCTGTAAATCTAAAACTATTCTAAAATTAAAAGCTTACTGAAATCTATACTTTATATAAATTTATAAAGGCAAAACTTAGTTAATTAAAAGGAAAACATACACACAGACACATACTGGTTGTATACATGTGTATATAAATTTAACACTATGTATTAGAGCTCCAAGACACACTGTTAAGTTAAAGAGTACAAGTTACAGAAAAATGCATATAGGATATTTAGGTTTTAAAAAATAAAATGAATATTCTTTTCTGTGAGTGTATATATGTAAACATGTATATATGTAAATGCATAGCAAAAGGTCTGGAAGGACAGACACAAACACCTAAGGAACAAAGGGAGCTCCTGGTTTTTATTTCATGTACTTCTAAATTATTTAAAATTTCTGCAACAGAAAGGGATACATATTTATGTATTACATGTGTAAATAAGTTGTTAGCCTAAATCTTCTCCCTGAAAGAACTGATAATTATTTTCAGACAAATAATTTTTAAGAAAGAATTAGAATCACTTAAGCCATATGAGAAGAAAAGAGATGAGAAAAAAACACTTCAAAATAAAACACTGAATTAATATACTAGAAACTAACAAACACACACAAATAATCTTACTTTTTCCCAAGTCCTACCTTCATTTACAACTATTCAAATGCATTTCTGCCTCACTTTACACACATTATCTCAAGGTTATGTTATAATTAAAAAAGAGAACAAAAGAAGAAAAGAAAATATAACACAATTATATATGTATTCTGAATATGTATACATATATACATTTGTTAGATTTAATAGTTTTTAAGAGAAAGATAGAAATCCCATACAATGTTAAGACTCATTAAACCACAGATTTTGTTATAAAGAAGGATAGTCATATAGGCTCATTAGATTTTTAAAATATTTTTATTTATTTATTTATTTATTTGGCTGCGCCAGGTATTTAGTTGCAGCACACAGGCTCTTCGTTGCCTTGTGCGGGATCTTCCTTGTGTCATGTGGGATCTTCAGCTGTGGTATGCAGGATCTTTACTTGCATGTGAACTCTTAGTTGTGGCATGAGGGATCTAGTTCCTGACCAGGGATTGAACCCGGGCCCCCTGCATTGGGAGCACAGACTCTTAGCCACTGGACCACCAGGGAAGTCCCCAGATTTTTTTTTTTTAATAGAAGTGTCATAAAAATCCACACTGGCAGTTCTTAAGAAATGTTGGTAGAATTTCATGCTAAAGCTTTCAGCTGCAATACATTTGTGTAGCACAAACCTCAAATAGGCTTCATGTGATCACAATTTTACTTGCTTTGTTATATGTGCCATAATTCACGCTGCAATAATGCAGTCCATAAAACTGATCGGTCTAGCAACAACACTGATATCCTCCCCTATTATCCTTCCCCACCCAGGAAAAAGTATAGCTGGAAATAGATCTGAGAACAAGCAAGAAGCAGGAGAATAAGAGAAATGATACAGAATTTAAGTGGGGAGGCAGAAGGGAAAGTAAATTACAAAAATAAGAACATCAACGGAAAGAAAAAGATGAAGGATACAATAAAAAGAAAAAGCACTGCACACACAGTGGATGGGGAAAGAAGACACTTATCACACCTCCTCCCCCAACAATGCTAATCAAGACCACCAAATCCAAAGTTTTCTCAGCCCTTTTTCCTCAGTCCTTAGTGCAACAGACATTATTGACCTCCAACTCAAAATTCTCCCTAAGTTGCAGTGAAACTGCACTATCCTACATGACTACTCAATAACTCACAATTTATCATCCCAAACCTGCACAATCCCCCAGGGTATACCCTAGGCATGCTTCATCTCTTCTATTTCCTCTAAAAATGCAATCCTATAATTTAAACTATAACTTTAGGCAAATGAATCCCCAAACTAATCTCTCAACCCAGCCCTTCTACCAAGTTCCACGCCTTCATCTCCATAAGAAATATTTAACACCAAAATCATCATCTTTATCATATAACTAAGGTTCAAGCTCTCCTTTTAATTTTCTCTTTATGTTAATGGCACAACATCCTAACATTCAAATTCAAAAAATTCTCAAAAACCTTTATAATACTTCCTTCTTCCATTTCCCCGTAACATTAAGTCACCTGCTCAGTTCAGTCTATTTTTCCATTAAAATATGTCTATCTTCCTTCCGCTTTCCATAGCTACCACCACCATTGATTTATTACCTTTTGAAAAAAAGTGACCTTCCTACCTAGAGTTTCTCTCCTCCCCACCAGTCCACTAAGTATAGAGTGACCAAATATTCCTTGAAAGTATAGTTTATCATGGCACTCTCTTCTGCTTTAAACAAACAAACCCTACCAAAAAAAGAAAATTCCCATAGTATGCCATTCAAGAATCTTAGTCAAGACTCACCTTATCTTTTAATAATTTCTTCTACTACTCATCCACATGTACACATACAGAAAATTCCAGAATGTTTGATTATTATTCAAATGTCTTACTCCAGTATCTTTGCTAACACCATTGAGCTGGAATGTCTTGCCCATCCCAACTCTGCCTATCAAAATCCTACACATCCTGAAAGATCTAGGTGAAATTCAGCTTCTTTCATTAAGCACTCCTAGACCCCTACAACTAAAAATGATCACTGCCTCTCTCTTACGATTTGAATTCTGACTGTGTAGCTGCTCCATCTGCCCTACTGGATTATAAACTCTTTTGTAGTTATCATATCTTACTCATCTTTGTTATCTTCTACAGAACCTAGAAGAGTGTTTTGCATATAAATGATGTTCAATACGAATGCAGTTTCCAGGGGAAAAAGAAGAAAATGGTTCAAGTAAAGAGAAACAAATTGCTAGTGATAAGCATCTAAAGTGTCAGCAGTCACAGAAGACAAAAAAAAAGTTCAATATGCAGAAAAAAGAAACAAGATGAGTAACAATACAGAGCCTTGCTTACACTGCAGCTAATTATCTCTCCAATTAAATTATAAATACTCTAAAAGCAAGAAATATAAATAGGGCTTCCCTGGTGGCCCAGTGGTTGGGAGTCTGCCTGCCACTGCAGGGGACACGGGTTCGAGCCCTGGTCCAGGAAGATGCCACATGCCACAGAGCAACTAAGCCCACGAGCCACAACTACTGAAGCCAGCCCACCTAGAGCCCGTGCTTGCAACAAGAGAAGCCACCACAATGAGAAGCCCCCACCCGATGCAACTAAAGAAAGCCCGTGTGCAGCAATGAAGACCCAACACAGCCATAATTAATTAATTAATTTAAAAAAATGCTCCTTTCAAAAAAAAAAGAAATATAAATAGCTTTCCTCCTTGCATTCCCCCCACAGTGCCAAGTGTACAGCAGGCAGTAAATGCTTGTTGAATCCACATAAGAAAGAAATACAGGACAAATTAGAGAAATCATGATGTAATATAAGAAAGTACATAAATTCTTTTATAAAACTCTAGAAATAAGCAGGGTATAGTGGAGATACAACAAGAGAAGAATAAGATAGTGTTGGAGCGGGGCAGCTGTCAGAAAAGTTTCCACAGAATTTGTTTTTTCATAGGAACAACTTAGAAATCTCACCTACTATCCTCATTTTACAGAGGAAAAAGTTGGGTCTCAGTGCACTTAAAAGATTTTCCCAGGAACAGACACTAAATGGCAGAACCAGGACAACTCCTAATTAGGTCCGCTTGTTTCTAGTTAAAAACTCTTATACCACACATTAGGAAAGAAAACCAATAACTATAAAGAGAATTATTTACCACGAATGTTTTTTGATATTTAAAAATAAGAGACAGTTTCTAACTTATAACCTGCACATATATAAGCACTACTTCTGGCTCTTCTGCATCAAGTCTTGCCCAGTAAATAGAGTTGTATGACAGGGGAAGAAATGATGTATAAACAGGCTACAGAAACTTGGAAGGAAAAGAAGAAAACTTTTCCTTCCTATTTAAGGGATGGCTGAGATCTGACAGGCATGAGGCAGATGGTATTTAAAACACCTGACTCCTCCTCCTCTAGAGTTGTTTACCCATCCACACTGCGGGAAACTGCTGAAATTAGGGTGAATTGTCCCTATGGACAAAACTGTAAAAACTGATACATTAAGAACCCTGAGATTTAAAAGACTTATGCAGACCCAGTCGACTAAGAACACAAGGACTTGTGAACTGCTGAAACGAGGGAGTGTCGAGGGAATGTCGTGGGGCTCCTGCTGCTTGTGCTTATATAACCAGGGGCAATAATAACTGACCTCTGAAGACTCCTTCTTTCCTAGTATTCCTTAATTCTATGTTTCTTTTTTTTTTTAATAAAGGGGAAACAGTACAATGACTCATACAGTAACAACATTCTATGTTTTGTACAGCAGTGCAAAAAATGGTTCTGCCTCAAGATATGAAGAGGAAGTTGAAACTGTACAATTCTTATGTCTCCTACTATTCAGGAATAGGCCAAAAAAAAAAAAAGAAGAAAAAAAAAGGAATAGGCAGGTTGCTTTGGCTAACATATTAGAGGCCAAAAGAAAAGAAAAAAGAAAAAGGAACAGAATGCTGAAAATGGGACAGTTTAAGACAGCTGGAAATTAAGAAACTTTAAATGGATTGTAATTCAGTAGTCTCCCTTTACCCTGGGGAGATATATTCTAAAACCGGTTGGATGCCTGAAATCACAAATAGTACTGAACCCTATGTATACTATGTTTTTCCTATACATACATACGATAAAGTTTAATTTATAAATTAGGCACAGCAAGAGAATATTCAAATTGCCAGCATCACTACTCTTATGCTTTGGGGCCATTATTAAGTAAAATAAGGGTACATGAATACGACAGTAGATCTGATGACTGAGATGGCTGCTAAGTGACTAACAGGTGGGTAGCGCATGCAGTGTGTGGATGTGCTGGGCAAAGGCATGATTAACTACCTGGGAGGGATGGAGCAGGACGGTGCAAGATTTCATCACGCTACTCAGAACAGCACGCAATTTACAACTTATGAATTGTTTATTTCTGGAATTTTCCATTTAATACTTTCAGACAGTGGTTGACCCCAAGTACCTGAAACCACAGAAAATGAAACCTCGGACAGGTGGTCTACTGTACGGTGGAAATAACTCAGGCTTTGCAGTTAGACATGTTAAGTTCACATTTCAGCTCTACCACCAACTGACCAACTGACACAAACAAGCTACTGAATTGTGTTGTGCCTCAGCATTCTCATCTGTCAAAGACAACAGCATTTATCTTTTAGATTTTTTTTAGAAGAATTAAAGGCAACATATGCATTATTTCCAACACATGCCCAGTATATTAAAGGCACTTGATCAATGTAGCCATTACTATTAAAAACAAATAGAATTTTATTAGTAAAGCCTCTAGTAACATGCATAGAGTGACAAAATAGTATAGCAATAGTAGTCCCAAGAACACCAAAAAAAAAGTAACAGGAAAACAAAAATATTTATATACCTACATGAAAGCCAAGCCAGGCATAACATGGAAAAGTGGTTTGGGCTCCCTCTCCTGCCATAGCAAAAGATTTCAAGTCAGGTCTTCTTCATTGACCTAGCAGGAAAAATTTGCCTCTAAAGCAGAAGTATAATTACTTCTTTTTTCAATATATTGTAAAACAAAGATATTAAGTATTGAGATATTATAATTGGCATCTAGGTTACAGAATTAAACCACTCTAGTCACTGAATCTTACACTATAGTTGTTATATAAAATGTGACACATATTGGGCTTCCCTGGTGGCGCAGTGGTTAAGAATCCACCTGCCAATGCAGGGGACACGGGTTCGAGCCCTGGTCTGGGAAGATCCCACATGCTGCGGAGCAACTGAGCCCGTGTGCCACAACTACTGAGCCTGCACTCTAGAGCCTGCAAGACACAACTACTGAAGCCCACGTGCCTAGAGCCTGTGCTCCACAACGAGAAGCCACCGCAATGAGAAGCCCGAGCACCACAACAAAGAGTGGCTCCCGCTCACCACAACTAGAGAAAGCCTGCATGCAGCAATGAAGACCCAACACAGCAAAAAATAATAAATAAATAAATTTATTTTTTAAAAAAAGAAATGCATAATAAAAGACCCTTCACTATCCAGCCCCAATTTCCCTTAAAAAAAAAAGTGACACATAAAACCTGGGACATTCTAGACCTCTTAAGTCGACATTATACAATTATTTAGTTAAAATTATACTCTATAATGCAACAGTAAATCATACAGTTCTTTCCGGTTAATGTAATAACATAAGTGGGAACAAATGTTCTTTTTATACACTCCGAATTATATTTTTTCATACAACCAATTAAGGTTCTAAATTTTTAAAAGTTATGTATTTAGGGGGCTTCCCTGGTGGCGCCGTGGTTGAGAGTCCGCCTGCCGATGCAGGGGACGCAGGTTCGTGCCCCGGTCCGGGAAGATCCCACATGCCGCGGAGCGGCTGGGTCCGTGAGCCAAGGCCGCTGAGCCTGCGCGTCCGGAGCCTGTGCTCCGCAACGGGAGAGGCCACAACAGTGAGAGGCCCGCGTACCGCAAAAAAAAAAAAAAAAAAAAAAAAGTTATGTATTTAGCTAATACCACTAAATAACTCTCCTATAGGTGCTTTATCTATTTCAGTTCAATGTAGAATATGCCCTTAATAAAATTTTACAAAACAAATATACCTATTAAGGCCCTAGTAAGTATACAGGGAGGAACTGTTTCAAGCTTCCAAAGAAAGCTAGATTAGAAGAAGCCTTGCTGTTTCCACCCAGGTCTCTTGGTCTCCTTCTGCCATGTAAGAAATCCTACTATCCTGATGAGGAAGAGATCATGTAAAAAGGCGTTGAGATGACAGGAGAGAGAGAGGACCAGCTCAGCATCTCATCATCCCTGACAGGCAACAGGCACATGAGTAAAGTCATCATGGACTCACCAGACAAAACTAGCCACCAAATGAACACCACTGAGTAACCCCAGTCAGCCCCGAATGAAGCAAAATTACCTAGCCAATTCTGCTGAATTCCTGACCCAGAACATCATTAGATACAATAAAATGGTTGTTGTTTTAAGCCTCCAAGTTTTAGGTTAGTTTGTTACACAGCAATACCTAATGCAGCCTTCACAAAATCTTCTTATACTCCAAGAAGTTGGTTAAGTTATGTACATACATGCAATGACTTCAGAGAAACGTTAAAAGAGTATCTTATAAAAACAACTGATATTTTAAAATCTAAGATGAAGGGCTAGAATAAAGATGCTTAGCAATATATAATGTCAAAGCTTTAAAGAGAACCAAACACCTATAAATTACTTCCTGCCTCAGTATCTGTGACACTGCATAGCTCAGTTTTCCTATATAGTTCCCATGAATGTTAGACTTCATATAATGCTCTAACTAGAACTTCTTTAACTCTTTATTGAAATCCTACCACACTGCCTTTCAAAGTTTCTCTCAAAACACCCTCTCCTTCCTCCTGCATCCCTTCTGCCTGTCTTAACATCTACGTATGCCCACTCCCACTAGCTACCACCACTACTTTCCATTTGCCTTGTGGTCTTTAACTTACTGTACTAAATATTATAACTACTTTTTCTAGTACCCTGCTAGACTGTTTAAGTTACTTGAAGGCATGGACTGCAAATTCTTGATTTAGTCATTTTTGTTAACACCTACCACAGCATCTAAGTACTAAAAATGTTTCAGTTGAATAATTACACACTCTGCTACTAGAGATCTCAGATTTTAAAGACAAACACAATGCTTGATGTACCACAAACAAATCACTTCCTGAACGGTACAAAGTAATCTTACTGTAATTCAATCTGTTCCTGATTATAACTGATAACCTTTCACTGTTAGAAAATTATATACCCAATTATCAAGTACATGTAGAAAAACCAAAAGCTTTCTTATATACCAGTAATAATCTGGAAAAAAAACTCCCAAAAATAAAACAAAATACAAGAAAACTCATAATATGTATTAAATATCAATAAATTTTACAGAGATATAAAAGAATAGGTAAAGATATACATGTACAAAGATAAGTACAAAGATAATTCTGTAACAATTACAGTTTGCCCCTAATTCAATCAATATATTTAATAAAATGGGATGGGTGAGGGAGAGGGTACTTTACAAAATAACTCTTAAGTTAATCAAAAAGTAAAAATAAGAGTAAAGTAACCTTGATCCAAAAATCACATACAAAAATTTTCCGAATGCATCACAGACCTAAATGTAAAACCTAAAACTATAGAGTATCTAAAAGAAAACATACAAGAAAACCTGTATGACCTTGGGTTAGGCAAAGCTCCCTTAGTTCAGAAACAAAAAGCACAAACCATAAAAGAAATAAATTATAAAGTGGACCTAATCAAAATTAAAATTTTCTGTGGTGCAAAAGTGTAAAGGACAATAAGAGAAAGAAAAGCCAAGGAATTGTAGAATACATTTGCAAAAATACTTGTAAGGAACTTATTCACAGAATATGTAGAGAACTTTCACAATTTCCTAATAATAAGAAAACACCCAATAATAGACAATTTGAACAGATACTGCACAAAAGAGATAGGGATAGAAAATAAGCACATGAAAAGATGTTCAACATCGCTAATCATTAGGAATTGCAAATTAAAACCACAATGAAATACTACTACATGTCCACTAGGATGGCTAAAATTTAGTAAACTGACAATATCAAAGGGCTAGTGGGAATGAAAAATGGTACAGCCACTTTAGATAAGTCTGACAGTTTCTTATGAAGTTAAACATGCACTTAACCATACAACCCAGCAATTCTACTTCTAGGTATTTACTAAAGAGAAATGAAAACATATATCCATCCCAAGATTTGTATGTAAATGTTTGTAGCAGGCTTTTTTTGTTTGTTTGTTTGGTTTTTGTTTTGTTTTTCTGGTACGCGGGCCTCTCACTGTTGTGGCCTCTCCCGTTGTGGAGCACAGCCGGACGCACAGGCTCAGCAGCCATGGCTCACGGGCCTAGCCGCTCCACGGCATGTGGGATCTTGGTTCCCCAACCAGAATGAAAACATATATCCATCCCAAGATTTGTATGTAAATGTTTGTAGCAGGCTTTTTTTGTTTGTTTGTTTGGTTTTTGTTTTGTTTTTCTGGTACGCGGGCCTCTCACTGTTGTGGCCTCTCCCGTTGTGGAGCACAGCCGGACGCACAGGCTCAGCAGCCATGGCTCACGGGCCTAGCCGCTCCACGGCATGTGGGATCTTCCCAGAACAGGGCACGAACCCGTGTCCCCTACATCGGCAGGCAGATTCTCAACCACTGCGCCACAAGGGAAACCCTGTAGCAGGCTTTTTAATAATTACAAAAACTAGAAACAATCCAAATGTCCATCAACTGGCAAACGATAAAACAAAGTGTGGTGTCTCCATACAATGAACTACTACTAGAAATAGAAAAGAATGGACTGATTAATGTAACAACTCAAAAGCAACATGCTAAATGAAAGAAGCCAAACATGAAAAAAGTTAGATAGTTCAACTTAAAAGACATTCTGAAAAAGGCAAAACCACTGGGACATAAAACAGATCACCCCCAGAGTGGAAGTAGTGGGAGAGCACTAAGTGGCAAGAGGGAACTTTTTTTTTTAAATTTTATTGAACTATAGTTGATTTATAACATTGTGTTAATTTCTGCTGTACAGCAAAGGGACCCAGTTACATATATTCTTTCTCATATCTTTTCCCATTATGGTTTATCACAGAATATTGAATATAGTTCCCTGTGCTATACAGTAGGACCTTGTTTATCCATCCGATATATAATAGCTTGCATCTGCTAATCCCAAACTCCCCGTCTTCCCTCCCCCATCCCCCCTTCCCCTTGGCAACCACAAGTCTGTTCTCTATGTCTGTGAGTCTGTTTCTATTTTGTTATGTTCATTTGTGTCGCATTTTAGATTCCACATATAAGTGATATCATATGGTATTTGTTTTTTTCTTTCTGATTTACTTTGATTACTATGATAATCTCTAGGTCCATCCATGTTGCTGCAAATGGCATTATTTCATTCTTTTTTAATGGCTGAGTAATATTCCACTGTATATATACACCACATCTTCTTCATCCAGTCATCTGTTGATGGACATTTAGGTTGTTTCCAAGCCTTAGCTATTGTAAACATTGCTTCTATGAACATAGGGGTGCATGTGTCTTTTCAAATTACAGTCTTGTCTAGGTATATGCCTAGGAGTATATGGCAACTCTATTTTTAGTCTTTTTAAGGAACCTCCATACTATTTTCCACAGTGGCTGCACCAATTTACATGGGTGGCTGCACCCAATTAAACCAACAGTGCAGGAAGGTTCCCTTTTCTCCTCACCCTCTCCAGCATTTATTATTTGTACTTTTTAAAATTTATTTATTTGTTTGTTTGTTTGTTTTTGGCTGTGTTCTGTCTTCGTTGCTGTGCACACACTTTCTCTAGTTGCAGCGAGTGGGGGCTACTCTTCATTGCAGTGCGTGGGCTTCTCATTGCAGTGGCTTCTCTTATTGCGGAGCACGGGCTCTAGGCATGCGGGCTTCAGTAGTTGTGGCTTGCAGGCTCTAGAGCACAGGCTCAGTAGTTGTGGCACACAGGCTTAGCTGCTCCGCAACATGTGGGATCTTCCCGGACCAGGGCTCGAACCCATGGCCCTGCGCTGGCAGGCGGATTTTTAACCACTGTGCCACCAGGGAAGTCCCTATTTGTAGACTTTTTAATGATGGCCATTCCAACCAGTGTGAGGTGGTACCTCACTGTAGTTTTTCTTTTTTTTTCTTTTTTTTTTTTTTTTTTTTTTGCGGTACGTGGGCTTCTCACTGTTGTGGCCTCTCCCGTTGCAGAGCACAGGC
>NC_041218.1:88248160-88286977 GCF_002837175.3 Physeter macrocephalus
GAACCCATGTCCCCTGCATCGGCAGGCGGACTCTCAACCACTGCGCCACCAGGGAAGCCCCCCTCATTGTAGTTTTGATTTGCATTTCAAAGAGGGAACTTTTTGCTTTTTAGTAGTACATGATAAAAGCTGGCATTCTATATCTGTGTGGAAAGGAAAAACTATTCAGTAAATGGTATTAAAAACTAATTACTGGAACAAAATTAATTACGATTCCTACCTAATTTTATGTCTAAATAAATTCCAAACAGAGCAAAGGTTTTCATTTATAATTGCATTACAGATTTTGTAAACAAGCTCAGATTAAAAATATAAAATATCCTGTTTGTACAGTGTGTAGTAAGTTTAATTTTTTGAGGTTAGAATATATAAAATAGCAATTGTGATAATTCAAGATTAGTCAAACATTCAATTATTATTATCCACACAGTTCATTTTCTTTCTAGTTATCATGCCATTAATACCTGCCTCTTGTGCTCACCTGACAATCTGCCCATTGTTTGTGAGCAGCTGGTCAACTTCCCATCCCATTATCACCTTCTGCTGTTTTCACATTTGAAATAACCTGCCAAGATTTTCCTGAACAACAATCAGACATCTCTTCTGAGGAGGCAAAAACAGCCATAACGTAGTGCAACTTATTCATTTCTCAAAGTTATCAAGTACCCAGAAGTTGAAGGCCTGACCTGAAACAAGATAATCACAGCCCCAGATTCCAGAGAGCTTACAGTCTGGTGAAGAAGACAACTAAACATGTGATTAAAATGTGAAGTGAAGAAAATGAAAAGACAACCCTCAGAATGGGAGAAAATATTTGCAAACAAAGCAATCGACAAGGGATTAATCTCCAAAACATACAGACAGCTCATGCAGCTCAGTATCACAAACAACCCAATCAAAAAACGGGCAGAGGGTCTAAATAGACATTTCTCTAAAGACGACATACAGATGGTTAAAAAGCACATGAAAAGATGCTCAACATCACTAATTATTAGAGAAATGCAACTCAAAACTACAATGACGTATCACCTCACACCGGTCAGAATGGCCATCATTTAAAAGTCTACAAATAATAAAGGCTGGAGAGGGTATGGAGAAAAGGGAACCCTCCTACACTGTTGGTGGGAATGTAAAGTGACACAGCCACTATGGAGAACAGTATGGAGGTTCCTTAATGGAAGACAGTATGGAGGTTTCTTAAAAAACTAAGAATAGAGCTACCACATGATCCTGCAATCCCACTCCTGGGCATATATCTAGAGAAAACCATAATTCGAAAAGATACATGCACCCCATGGTTCACTGCAGTGCTATTTACAGTAGCCAGGACGTGGAAGCAACCTAAATGTCCATCAACAGAGGAATGGATAAAGAAGATGCGGTACATATATACAATGGAATATTATTCAGCCATGAAAAAGAATGAAATAATGCCATCTGCAGCAACATGGATGGACCTAGAGATTATCATACTAAGTGAAGGAAGTCAGAGTAGACAGATATCATACGATATTGCTTATATGTGGAATCTAAAAAAAGGCTATAAATGAATTTATCTACAAAACAGAAATAGAGTTACAGATGTAGAAAATAAACTTAAGGTTACCAGGGGGTAAGTGGGGTGGATAAATTGGAAGATTGGGACTGACATATACACACTAGTATATATAAAATAGATAAACAATGAGGACCTACTGTATAGTACAGGAAACTCTACTCAATAGTCTGTAATGGCCTATATGGGAAAAAAATCTAAAAAAGAGTGGATATATGTATAATAGATTCGCTTTGCTATACATCTGAAACTAACACAACATTGTAAATCAACTATACCCCAATAAAAATTTTTTAAAAAAAATGAAGTGAAGAAAGTCAGGATATGGCAAAGTGATATGGGAAGAGACAGCAAGAGGACTTAATCTAGTCCAGGGAGTAGCAAAGGCCTCCCTTTCAAGTTCAGTCCTAAAAGATGAGTAAGTTCAGTGGAGTAGAAGTGTGGAACTAGAGATGGAAGGATAATGGATAGAGAAAGTTCTAGGCAGCAAGGAGCACTGAGGAGAAGCTGAAGAGCTAAATGAGGATATGATCATCCAGAACCTTAGGGAACATTTTAAGGAATTTGAACATCATCTCATAAATAGAAAAGTGACATCAAATAGGCATTTAGATCTCTAGTTATCATTTAGGCTGTAGAATGAAGAATGAAATGAAAGATCATAGATGTGAAGTAGAGAGCCCAATAAGGAAGCAGTTATACAATAATTGAGGTTAGAGATAATTAGGCTAGAGATAATTCGCTTTCAACTAATACTAAGAGAAAGGAAGGCGTAAAAGTAGATAGATGTGAAAGACAGTGGCTAGAAGTGAAAATATCTGGCTACAGGTGTGATAAAGTTAAAGTGGAGAATTCAGTTTTCAAACTGGAGCGCTGAGATAAGGAGCATGCATGGAAAGACAAATTTGGGTAAGGAAGACAATGAGTTGTGAACATATTACTCTTACGGTTCTATGAACCACCTAATAGTGGTCATGTCAAGGAGGCAACTGAATACACAGATCTAAACCTCTGGACTAAGCTAAGATTTGAAGAGTGCTAACGATAGACATAAGAAAACTAACAGGGTCATTAGCAAAGCCAGAGAGACTACTACTGTAAAAGGGCCCCAAACTAAACTAAATGCTAAAATAGCTGCAGGAGAGATAAGGAAAATGGCAGGGGACGCTAAAAGGGGAAGGACAAATGGAATGTAAATTGTTAAACTGTTGAGTGGAGTGAAGGTTAAGGGACCATGCCTAATCTTGCGGTTTTTAGAGAACTTTTCAAGACTGTGAACAGCTGGTTACCTAAGAATTAATGATCAGATTATCTGCTCCTCACAGAAAAAGCCCTCCACATACACACACTGAAGCACACATGTTAACTGAACAGAATCTCCTACATACAGAGCAACATTTTTAAACCTCACCCTTGGACTCACTACTGATTTGACATGCATCCGATAACAGAACTTTAATAAGGTACTTGCCTGCATCTCAAACTCACATCCATCTTTTTGAACCAGTTCTCTTACAGGCATACCCACATTTTTTCAAAAAATGCTTATTCTCTCCATCTGAAAGCATAAAATAACATGTAAATTCTCCTTTCTTGCTATATATTTGAAAACCATGATGCCCTATCATATAATCCCTCTTAAAATCTTCCTTTTCATGTCCAGGAGTACCAAGCATTTCACCACTAAAATCACTTCATTTCACTACTACAGTAGTCTCCAACACCCCTGACTCTACAGTTTTCTCAGCCAATCTCTCCTATACAATGCTACTAAAGTAATATTCCTAAAATAGCAATTTGAATATATTACCACCCTACTAAAAAACTGTGCCTTGCTGTTGCCCACAGAATGAAGTCTGAACTCCTTATCCAGACAAATAGAAAGCAGATTATGGCAGACTTTCAACTGCAATGCAGTCCTATCTCACAACTGTACAAAATCATCAATCCCAGCCAAATGGTTCCTCTCACAGACCACTGAACATGCCAGACACACTTGTCTCTACAATCTTGCTCACACCATCCCTCCTGCCTAACAAGCTTGTCTCCATCATCTCCATTTACATAAGTCCTAATTTTCCATCAAAGCCCAGTTCTTTTACTTGGCAAACTATCACACAATGCAAGGTACAATTCTGCATGAAGGAGATTTAAAAATATTAACATGGTTTGCACAGTAGTTTAGAGAGAGAGCTCTGAGGTCAAACTATCTAAAGATCTGAAACCTAGATTTACTACTTATTTCATATCCTTCAGCAAGTCACTTAAATTATTCTGAGCTTCCATAAAGCACTTTCAAAAGTCTACTATCTAACTAAACTTTAAAGAAGTTGTGAAAATTAAATAAAAATCTATATAAAGTGCTGAGTATATAGTTCTATAAATGTTAACCCTTGTTCTTATTTTTGTTGTTTCTGTCCTCAAGCTTATATTCTAGCACAAATTGCACCTAAGCACTCACTGCATCAGCTTGTGGCCCAACTCAAAAAAGCTTGACAGAATTTACTAATTCTAACATTTTCATTAACCTCAAAGGAGAAAACCAAAATTATACTGTTCTGGTTTCTTTTGTATCAATTAAATTTTTTTCATGATAAAAAGTTAAATATTTTCAAAAAAAAAAGTTAAATATTTTAAATCTACAATTCAAAAAAAATGTACAAAGTTTAATGTACCTTCAGAAATAAAAATGTTTAAAGTGATAAATTAGTTGGTAAGAGTGTACATTTATTATTAATTCTCCTTAATCACACACACACAAAGATTTTATATAAGCCACAATTATTTCATCAGAATTCTTTTTACTCTAACACTCTAACTGAAAAAGTATCATTATTTTTTCAATATCCTATTTTAAGTAGTTTATCTGTAATTTGAAACTTTAATTCATTTGAGGATGGTGAAAAACTAATGACATTTACTATAATAACTGTAAACCTCTGACATATAAACTTCTTTCAGCAAGTTAGTATGATTCCTACTAATACCAAAAATTCTCAGAAACCAGGATACCAATGGGAAAACTCTACAGGTTATACATACCCATGAATTCAGTGAAACTAAATGTGTCCAATGTGTTATACAGGAAAGAATGGTTAGGAACTAATATCCCTACAAATGCCTACCATATACCAGGCTCATGTAATTCTAACAATCATGCTGTGGACACCTATAATAACAGATGAGTATGAGCTCAAAAAGATTAAGTGATTTCACCAGTGTCCCACAAATAGGAACAAATCAAAATTAGGCTAAAATTTAAGATCTCTTCTTGAAATACTTACCACAACAATAGGGAGAAAAAGAACTAGAAACATAAATTCCACCTTTAATGTAACTAGGAGATACTGTAACTGTAACCTGAAATACAATTTATAAAGACAGAACGTTGATGGTGGAATGGTAAATGACCTGGCATAAATGGAAGAAGGTTAAGGTAAGTCCCTATAGAAAGAAATAATGACAAACAACCCTGTTTACTCTGCAGCACCACAGAAGGGCTTAGAAATGGGAGGTGCTGGGAAAGGCAAGATGACAGAACCAAACTGCTTCACCCCCCGCCCCCCGCTCCCACACTCCTAAGGAAATGAGAGGTGTTCAGCAAAACTGAATCAGAGCGTGGCTCCAGCCTCAGGGGTGACACACACAGAAAAAGGGAGAAGCGAGTGCTGGTATGAAAACAAGGAGACTAAGTGAAAATTTAGAAACTGGTGAGACTTGTAGTAGCTTTCTTCCTCCACCCAGCACTAGAACTCTGCCATCAATACTCATTACTTCTGCCAATCCTCTCCTCCCTCCATTATTCCACTTATGCAGATGGACAGAAAAATGAAGGACCATTATCTAAAGAAACTGAAAGCCTTCTTACCCACCACCTAGAGAAAAAAATAATAAAGATAAAAACAAGGGAGTTCATTAGTCACTAAGCTATGCTCATGCATGTCCAGTGAGCTTTCAATCAGTTTTGCAACATTCTGTTGAATATGAAGGAACTGCTGAGGATCACACAGATCTGAAGAAAGCCTTCAACAACAACAGAAAAGAGACCAAAACAAACAGAAAAAAAGTTATAGGAACCAAAAACAATGCAAGGCACGGAAGAAAATGTCAAAGAAACTGTAATTAATATCCTTGAAGAGGTAACAGAAGATGCTGTACCCATGAAAAAGAAACAAGATGCTATAATACAGAATAGAGAAGAGCTCATAAAACATTTTTTTAAAAAAAGATACCTGAAATTTTAAAATTCAGTGAAAGGATTGAAATCTCCCAGATAGGACAAAAGACAGTTTTTTGGAGATCAAATTTCTCAGCATCAACATTGGAAGCCAAGCAATAAAGGAACACCTCCAAACTTTTAAGGAAAAATGATTTCCAATACAGAAATCTCTCAACAGCCCAACAGTCAAGTGTGAGGATAAAATCGAAACCCCCCAAAATATCTCAGGCACTCTTTAACAGTAATAGTAGAGAAACCAAAAAGAAGGAATAAACTAAAAGGAAGGCATGGGATCCAGGAAAAAAGGGACTCAACAAAAGTGAAAAAAAATTCCCAGAATGTCCCAAGATAACAGCTTTGCAGCAGGCCTAAACAGAAAACAATCCAGAATAAAGCAGGAAGAAGGACAGCTACACAAGGGATGACTACAGGAATAAGTGAAAGTGGTAAGTTTATGTGACAGATTTGACCATGTGGAAAATTGTACTGAGAAGCATTTTACCGAGCTGCTGGAGGATATAGAAAGACAAAACTAAGCAAATGAAAAAACAAGGCATGAAAAGCAAAAGGTTACAAGAGAAAATGAAATCATAGTAAACTACTATCTCAGCAGTGACAAATATTTGGTTGGAACGATGAAAGCTCTCAACATGAAATTAACCTGAAATTGCAGAATAACAGTATTAGAAGATGGAGGAAAAGCCTAGTTTGAAAAATCTCTGAACATCTATCCCTTTAAAATCATTGATAATTACATACCTCAAATTATTCAATTCTAAGGAAAGCCTCTATTTTCATTAAATTCTGTAACTACACTTTCAAGGCAAAAATTTAGTGAAATGCACTGGTTTTGTCTTGGGATACTTCACAGGGTCATTTTAAGGAAATAAGGTAATAAATGCAAAGCAAAAATGCTAACAAAAATTAGAAGATCTATACAAGTTGTACTGGTTACTGGAATCAGTTAAGGCAGCTTATTATCTAGTAATATGTTTGTTCTATTGTTTGCTATAATTCTTTTCTTTTAATATTTATGTGTTTATTTATATTTATTTTGGCTATGCCTGGTCTCAGTTGTGGCACACGGGGTCTTCATTGCAGCATGTGGCATCTTTAGTCGATCTTTACTGCAGCATGCAGGATCTTCTAGTTGCAGCATGTGGACTTCTTAGTCGCAGCATGCATGCAGGACCTAGTTCCCCGACCAGGGATCGAACCTGGGCCCCCTGCACTGGGAACACGGAGTCTTACCCACTAGACCGCCACACAAGTCCCTGTTTGTTGTAATTCTAAATGTTGGACACCTTCAGCACATGTCCACTTTTACCTTCCACATTTACCAGTTAATAATTTATTCAGTCTTACAGGAAAGTGGGCTGTGAACTCTTTAGTAGTTTACCTCTTTATACACCAATAAAACTTTTATTTCATAGTTTTAAAAATCTAGGACTTCCCCAGTGGCACACTCATTGGGAGTCCGCCTGCCAATGCAGGGGACACGGGTTCGAGCCCTGGTCCGGGAGGATCCCACATGCCGTGGAGCAACTGGGCCTGTGCACCACAGCTGCTGAGCCTGTGCTCTAGAGCCCATGAGCCACAAGGGCTTAAGCCCGGGCGCCTGGAGCCTGTGCTCTGCAACAAGAGAGGCCACCATAATGAGAGGCCTGCGCACAGCAGCGAGAAGTAGCCCCGGCTGGTGCAACTGGAGAGAGCCCGTGGGCAACAATGAAGACCCAACGCAGACAAAAATAAATAAATAAAATTTAAAAATTAATTTAAAAAACTAATTTTTAAAAAATCTAAAATGTTTTGCACTTTTTCTTTTTATAATAAATTTAACTTTTACTTGATGACTCAGGCTGTCATGCAAGTCAGCTACAGTACTATGACTAGATGGCCTCAGAGGTTTCAGGTCTGTAAGGCATCAGCCCTTATGCTAAATGGACCTAGACTGGTATGCTTTTATAACCTTCCTGTTCATCACTGTTAACTTTCAGATCTACTGTCAACGATCCTTCCTCTATCTGGACTGACCCATCTTTTACTTACTATGGGGTTAAAAAAAATCATCATGCTTCTGACTCAACATTTACTAAATGCCCTGCCTTTCATACACACACTTTCATTTAATGCAAATAACTTCTGTTAGAATGGTAGTCAATGTAAAAATTTAGCAGTTCTGACTAAAGACTTTAAAAAAAACTACTACAAATAAATACAGGAGTTTAATTGCTTAATAATGGAGTTTGGGGGCTGCATCTTTTGGATGGTTTTGGGGGTTTTGTTTGTTTTTTGAGAGAAGGATTTATTTTCCTTGCTTTGGTGTCTTTATAACTAATTTCCAGTTATGATCCAAGATTGGTCAATCAATGATCTATGGGATAATTGTGGGAGTCACTGAACTATCCTATGTGCTATCGTATCAACTATCCAACTTAGAGCAATACCAAAGAGAGATATATACTTAAAACTACAGGCACATGGTCATCCATTCACTAAGACTTTCACAAAAAAAGCAGAAAAATGAGAAATCTATTGCAAATTAGGACTTTTATATTTGCAATTATATCTCTATTAAATGCATGTATATAATTTTGTTATTTTAATACTTCTGTTGCTTAAAAATTTTCTTAGTTGAATAAAACAGAACCTCAATTCAGTTAAATCTGAACTTCAGAAGGATATGAGTACTTCCCAAATTAAGAGGTAAAGATTTTCACCATTAAATGCATCACCAAGACACTGAAAAGCAATCCTTCTCATTGATTTTGTTATTCCTCTAGAAAATAGCAGCATTTCCATAAAAAAAGAAAAAAAAAAGAAAGAAAAGAAAATCTTACCATAGTGTTACTATCTAGTCACTACTCAAAAAACATACATAAATCATGGAATAAAAGCTATCACTGCTTATATTCAGGCTTAATAATGTAAGCTGTAGCCCTCAAAAGGAGGATTCTAAATGTACTTTAAAAGACTAGAAAACTTTCTCTTTAACAGCCATTTCACTTTAAAAGCAATTTATGTGCTCCAGAGAATTGTTAAAGAATGCTTACTTATTTATTTTCAGCCATTCCAATACATCGACAATGTTATACCCATATTCACGTTCTCATTCAAAGAACTTAGAAGAGCAAATACACTGTTTACACATCACAAATAAAACTGATATTGAGCTGCAAATGCTGACTTCCAGGCACTTTTAAATTTTAAATGTAATTATTAAAACAAAATTGCTGTAAAATACTAATCACCTAAAATCCCAGACTAAAAGTAGTATAAATTCCATCCTCAAAACCACTTTCCTAGAAACAACACTCTCCAAAGCTGAGATCCTTTACCTTGTGCCAGAGTACCTGATGCCTATGCTTAGATGTCAAAGCTTTGCTACAGGCAAAATATCAAAAAAGTAACACTGCTGCTACATACTCGTGCACAACATTTTAAAAAATTGCGAAAATATGCCATTCTAATTCAAACATACAGAGAATTTTTTATTCTCTAAGCTACCATTAGATCAGCAACGCTAAAACTGCTTGACATTTCATTTTTCCTAAAACAAACAAAAATACTTTCACAATACTGTGTATTAATGTACATTTATAATAAAGATCACTACGTGCTTTAAGCTTTGGATCACATAAAGATCTAATTTTCAACCAGTCTCCACGGTGTACCACTGTCAAAACTGTGTATCAAACGTCTAAATAGGTAGGACCATCTATTTTATAGAAATACTTCCTGAAAATTATATGACTAGCCTACTTTTTAAAAGAAAACCGCGCAGTCGTGTCTGAAAAGAACGCTTAAGAATTTGCCTTTCTCTGATGGTAAAACATTTTGCAGCAAGTACTTGGTCTGGCCAAAAAACGTCAATGCTCCTGATTTTATCATTTGCTGCAGGAAAAAAAGAATATGGCTGAAAATTCTTTCTGAAGGGTGGTATTTCAAACAGGACCACTCACAACACTTAAGAATACGGAGCGGAGAGGAGGGTGGAGGGAGGCTATCTTATGAAACAGCACACTCCGGGCCCTGCACACTACCTCATTTCCCTAATAGGGATGAAAAGCTCAGGCCTCTGGTAGTTTCCAGCTGACGCCAATGCTCTCCACACCCCTTTTATTGACAGGATTTTCTGGCGCTGGAGCCTGTGTCACAAATACAAATTCCGTGATCACGTCTAAACGGTCTAATGATCAAGCATCTTCTACAGGACCAAACCCTTCGCGATCCCATTCCCTCCCGTCTCCCTCCGTAGCGAAACACACCTAGGCGGGTCCTCTACATCGAATTCTACAAATCCTGCCGCGCATTATCGAGGCAGAAACGATACAGAAAATAGATTTCTGCCATCCCCCTCGGTGCTACCGAAATAAATAGATTTCAGCCATCCCCCTCGGTGCTACCGAAATTACAGGCTCCATTTCCTGTCCCCATGGGGACCGCAAAATCTCCGGCGGAGAACCGGACGCCTCCCGCCCCCTCCAGGCTGGCGCAAGCGGCCCCCGCGCTCCCCCTGCCTGGGCCCCGCGGGCGCGAGCGGGTGGCGGGGACCCGAGGCGCCCTCCCCTCCCCACACCCCGCGCCGGCACCCACCTCTCGGCAGCGGCTTCATCTCCCCGTTCTCCTCGCGGGCTGCCCCGCCGGCCTCGCCCGCCCCGCCGAGGCCGTGCCTCCTCCTTTCCTTCTCTCGCTTCTCCTTGGGTCTGCGCGGCTTGGCGTTGGCGGAGGAGGCGGCGGCCGGCAGCAGGAGATGGTGAGGTTGAGCGTGCAGGAGCGTAGGAGGGACCAGCAGTTTGCGCGGCACCGGCTGGGACGAGGAAGCAGAGGCTGAGGAGGGGACGGCCGTGCCAGCGGAGAAAGAGAAATTGCTCCGAGCAGAGGACAGGGAGGGGGCAGCAGACAGAGCGGCGAAGCTCCAAGACCCAGGGCTGCCATAGCTCTGAGGCGAAGGTGCCGCGGAAGACTGCAGCTGCCTGCTGTTGCCGCCGCTGCCTCCTTCTCCGTTCAGTCTCCGCGGCGTCTTCTTCTCCTCAGTCCGGATCTTCTTGGCGGACAGAGGACCCGGCGGGTCCCGGGAGGGGGGCTGCAGCTTGGAAAACGGTTCTTTCTCCGAGACGGCGGCGGGGGCGCAGTGCACTAGGCTCGGCGGTTCCGCCATTTTGCGCTCCTGTTGTATTTACTCTCCTCCGCTCCCAGGCGCGGGGCAGGGGCGGGCTCTCCTCAGGGGGCAGGGAAGGGGCGGAGCGGCCGGGCCCTCCATTGGGCGAGCCACGCTGAGGGATATCTTAAGAACCAATCAAAAGCGCGAGTCTGGAGCCGAAGTTGTGGGGGGACTCGCCAAGCGTACCAGTTTTGGAGGTCACAGGTCCGCGGGGCGCGGCTAATGGCGGAGCAAGCTGTGAGGGGAGGGTCGTACAGTTGTCGTCAGCGTGAACGCGGGTGCCCAGTGAGTGTCTGAAAGAACCCCAACTCCAGACCCCAAAGTCTGCCCCAGCCCCGCGCTCGTCTCTGCCTCGTCGACTTTATCTGATACCACTTTCCCTTCCTTTTTCCCTGGTGGGGAGGGTCCTTTTGGTCCCTCCCCTGCCTTTTCCCGCTCAGAAAGCCGCTCAGAAAGCCGAATCTCGCCGATTCTCAGCTCCGAGGAGAAAATTTTGCCGGAAATTAAATCCTTCCTTCTGTTAGGCAGTAGTCGATTGATGGGAGGAGCTAAAAGTCACTTGGTGTCCTGACAAGATGTGTTACTCTTTTGCTAAAATCGTCATCTCTAATGCTTTGAGGGCGATAACTTCTGCACACCTAGAACTTTCGGATTACTACCGAGCTTGAAGGTAAGACTCTCCTGGAGAATTTTTTTTTTTAAGCTCTTGTGTTTAGACCGTTAAAGATTTTAATTTATTATCATTATTATAACTCAGATTCGGTAAGAAAAATTCATTAGCGATATTTATAGATGTTTGAAAAGCAAGTTTTTTTAAGTGTATTTTAGCGTTTAGTTAGCAGTCTGTTCGATGTTTTGTAAGCGCGTGCTTTGATTTGTAGCTTAGAAGATAAGGAATTTGAGGAGATGGGTTACAGTAATTGCAACCAAGTGAAGAGTACGATTATAATTCTACTCTAAGGTCTTACATGAGACCAAGAAGTCAAAGGAATAGATGTAAAAATAAAAGTAGTCAAATGAGGAGATGACCAGTCAGAGGATATTTTGAGTCCCAAAAGGTGCCTTAAGTTGCGTGTAACTTTGTGGAAAACAATTAAAAGTAACTTTCCAGAATTACCAGTTTTCGTGACCTCATGAAGTTGGAATTCTTTATTTTGTTTTCACTTTTGGTGGTAAAGGGGATTGGTTTTAAGAATATTTTGGAGTCAAAATTTAATATTGGTTTATAGACTTTTTTTTGAGGTGCGTCAAATTTTTTAAGTAATGAAAACTATTCACTGTACTTTAATGCATAGCAATGAAAGCAAGTGTAAGCTGTGTAGTAGGAACTGACTGACAGTAGATGTCTTACTGAAAAGTGTGGACAGAGATTATGGGGCTGGAAATCATCTGCTACTGACTAGCTTTGTGACATCACTCAGGGTGCCCTTTATCTGTCTGAACTTATGTTTTATTTATTAAGTGAGTATATTTGATTACATGATTACTAAGATCCCTTCTGCGCTGTAAACTTTGGCTGTATTTAAGAAGCTTTTCAAAATCACACTGAAATCATTACAATTAAAATAACTTCTTGGGGGGTTTCCCTGGTGGCGCAGTGGTTGGGAGTCCGCCTGCCGATGCAGGGAGCGCGGGTTCGTGCCCCGGCCCGGGAGGACCCCACGTGCCGCGGAGCCGCTGGGCCCGTGAGCCATGGCCACTGAGCCTGCGCGTCCGGGGCCTGTGCTCCGCAACGGGAGAGGCCACAGCAGTGAGAGGCCCGCGTACCGCAAGAAAAAATAATAATAATAATAATAACTTCTTAATTGTTTGCCCTCCAGATATGAGAGTGCCTCATATACATAATATAGTGCCTGTAAATTTGCACCATTATCTTCCTTATCTTCCCTGCAGAAGTCTGGAAAATCTGACTTCTTAAGGGGCCAGCTAAAGTGGACTCTCACCTGAATTCGTTACTAATTGCACTATATTCTTTTATACACTCTTATCAAGGCAGACCCTAAATTTATAGAGCCTGAGCAAGAGTGTGGTTATGGAGGTTCACAGACCGTGTGTCTAAATATTTAAGTTATAAATAAAGATAACAAACTATTATTAAAAACATATTCTACTCTCCTACCTTGGCAAATCTACTTAAATAACGATCTGGAAAGCCAGGTTTAAATTTAGAATTCTCAGACATCTAGAGTCCTCAGACTGACCCTGTTCTCTTCCCATTCCCAACTTCTTCACCCACCTCACCCAACATGTCCAAGCTATGTCCACATCTTGAACGCCCTGCAAATAGTGATGTGTAATCAGCTGCTCCATATGCCTGCAGATCTAGCCACTCTGAAAGAGGAGTGCAGGCTCAAGGGGCAGACATTGGCCCCTTGACCTCATGGACTCCTTGTCCTTTGCAGCAGGAGGAGGGTACTCAACTCAGGTCTAAGGGCAGTATTGTTACAAAACATGCTCAATTATCTGTCTTTTCTCCCATGTAATCAGCCATTCCCTTACAACTAGGTCATACCTAACAACATTGAACTAGGAGAGAATTCCCACTACTGTCACCAATTCCTACTGGCTTAATCTCTACAACTACTAAAACCATCCACTTCTCTCCATGTCCATTGTTGGCACCCTATTCCAAGTACCACCCCTCTCACCTGGATAACTACAGTAACCTTTTTTCTGGTCTTCTTATACTGCAGTTTTCTCCAGTCTGCCCGCCATTCTACCCAGAATGCACTTTTCAAAAGATTAATCTGATCTTGTCACTTTCCTTGCTTCAGACCCATCAATGGCTTCCATTTCTCTTAGGATAAAGAACAAAATCCTTAACTGACCAACAAAACCCATCATGATCTAGCCCCTTCCTCTTCTATCTCAAAGTAAAAGGTCTTCAATTTCCAGAATGCACCATACTGTCTTACAATTTAGGAATATTATATATGTTGTTTCCTCTACCCGACTGCTTTTTTTCTCTTTACCTGATGCTTATGTGATGATTTGGATAATGGGCACAAGGGAGGCAGATGTCATTAATACCTCCTACATTTCTAACCTGCATGACTTGATGGACAGTGGGGCCATTCACTGAGCTAGGAAACACTGGAAGAGTGACAAGTTTGGGATGCTCTTTGATCTTGGACCTGATGAACATGAGGTACCTATGAGACATCACATCCTTTGGGTCTCAGCTCAAGCTAAGCCTCACTTCCTTGGAGAAGCCTTCTCTCCCTGTCAAGACTAGATTCCTAACTTGCTGGTTCCTTTTCTTCTCGTCCTCATTTCTTTTCGCTTGTTGTTGTTGTTGTTGTTTACTCACTTATTATCTCTCCCACCTCTTTTCATTCCTCCTCTAACAGCTAACAGCTCTATTGAAAACATACTACCCTGTACCCTGGTTGTCCATCTTCTTGGCTGACACCTGGCTGCCCTCTGAGGACACAGACTGTACTTTTTTTTTCTCTCTCTCTCATATGCTATTTTATTTTTTTAATTAATTTTTATTGGGGAGTTGGGGATTCTTAGGGATATGTCATTGCTCTTTATCTGACTCTAAATACTTCTATGTGGTATTAGCATCGCAGTGTCTTCTGATTTATCAGAAATGCTGTCAATTCCCAAGTCTTTCTCTCCTGCCTTGACCTTCCGCCTGATTCCTGACTCTTATCCAGATGCCAAATGTATGTTGCCGCTTTTGTAGCCACTTACACCTCAGATTTTATACCATCCATTCTCTTCCTCCCATGTATCATTCTCCTGCATTTTTTGTCCACCTTATCATTCAAGCTACAAGCCTGGGAGTCTTCTTTGACTTCTTTTTTTCTCTCACCCTCTGCGTTAGTCAGTCACTGTCTCTAGCCAGTTTCTCTTCTCCGTTCCCGCTGCTGCCTCTTGCCTTCAGGCCTCAAGCCAGCTTGGATTTTGTTAATGATCCCTTCCTAACTCTAAGTCTTACATCTTCTAAACTATCCTCCATGCTGCTTCCAAAATTATATTTCTAAAATATTAACCTGATTATGCCTCAGTCTCTTCACTGATTCCCTTTGGCATAAGGGATAAAAGTCACACTTTCCAATGTAAATACAAGCCATTCTTGATATAACCCCAGCACTCCTTTCTCTCTCACTCTCCCACAGCTTTCCTCTGTTTCATCTCTTCTGAACTATGTGTAATTGCCAAAAGAGTGGCACTCTTTGTCGCTCTGTGCGTTCTGCCTGTCATACCCCTCCAGGATTGGGTTCAAGCATCTCCCTAGTCCTGTGCTTCCTGACCTGCCAAATCAGAGTTGATGGTTCCTTTGTGCCATCATTATTCTGCCTAGGAGCAGTTAACTCATTGGTCTCTGCTTCTAGCCTGAGAGCCTCCTTGAGAGCAGGGATGATGCATTATTTATATTTGTATGCATAGTATCTGGGACATGGTTAGAAAACAAATGTTGAAAAGAAGTATATAAAGAGCAGTTTGTGATCTTTATGATAAGATGAGGATCAGAGGTTACAATCAAATGGTCTTGATAGGTTAAAAAAATAATAAGGCAGGTTGACTCTAATGTAATAGGAAGTGGTGAGGACTGTGGAAACTGGGAATTATATGCCGTATCTACAAGGTACATTGCTGATTGTTCCTCTATGGAAATGAAGCAGGCCTACTTGCCAAATATCAAGATTTTTTTTTTTTTTTTGCGGTACGCAGGCCTCTCCCTGTTGTGGCCTCTCCCGTTGCGGAGCACAGGCTCCGGACGCGCAGGCTCAGCGGCCATGGCTCATGGGCCCAGCCGCTCCGCGGCATGTGGGATCCTCCTGGTCTGGGGCACGAACCCATGTCCCCTGCATCGGCAGGCGGACTCTCAACCACTGCGCCACCAGGGAAGCCCTAGATTTTTTTAATGTGAGGTTTCCTAAGAAACTATGCAAGCCAGACAAAACGTATCTGTGGGTCACATAACCCAGTCTGACTTCTGATCTAGAAAAAAGTGACTTAACTTCGGGTAAGGTAGCCTTTGAGAGTTTTGTTTGTTTGTTAACTCAGGGCCCTACCTTTGTCAATTGCTAGAATAGATAGATACTCAGCAAATGTATGTCAACTTGTAGCCATGATAAATGTATGTTAGCAGTGTTTAGAGCTGTCCTCCTAGAATCTGGTTTTCTCTGTGTATAATGTCCTCCAATATTCCTGAGCCTAACTGCATTTTTGCTTTGCAGTATACTATCCTCTGGCCTTGTCCAGGTTCCTGACCCCCTGTGCTTTTTTTTTTTTTTAATTTATTTATTTATGGCTGTGTTGGGTCTTCATTGCTGCGCACAGTCTTTCTCTAGTTGCGGTGAGCGGGGGCTACTCTTTATTGTGGTGCGCGGGCTTCTCATTGCGGTGGCTTCTCTTTGTCGCAGAGCACGGACTCTAGGCGCGCAGACTTCAGTAGTTGCGGCTCGCAGGCTCAGGAGTTGTGGCTTGCGGGCCCTAGAGCGTGGGCTCAGTAGTTGTGGAGCACGGGCTTAGTTACTCCGTGGCATGTGTGATCTTCCCAGACTAGGGCTCGAACCCGTGTCCCCTGCACTGGCAGGCGGATTCTTAACCACTGCGCCACCAGGGAAGTTCCCCCTGTCCTTTATGAAACCCTGTATTAACCTTAAAGACATCCCTTCTACCCTTCTGGCATGGAAATCTCAAAGTCCTACCTCTGTCACACTGACCTGCACATCTTTATGTGTCTTTCTTTTGTGAATCAACATTGACCAGTTATAAAGGGTGGTTCTATGCTTTTAGGAAAGCCTGATCTTTTCAACTTTCATGTTGTCAGTTCTAATTTAGTCCACACTTAGTACAGGAGCCAGCAAACTTGTTCTGTAAAGAGCCAGATAGTAAATATTTTAAGCTTTGCAGACCACATGTCTCTCTAGCAACTACTGCTTGTAGCACAAAAGCAGCCATAGACAATATATTAATGAGTGGGCATGGCTGTGTTCCAGTAAAACTATAAAAATAGGCAGGATAGATTTGGACTGCAATATATAGTTTGCTGACTCTTGCTCTAGGATTTTGATTTCTACCTTTATACCATGTGAAAAGATCGTTGAACATCTCTTCCACACTCCCCTTTGCTCCTGCTGCGTCAGCCACATGGCTTTGTCTCTGTTCCCTGATCATGCCCAGTCCTGCCTAAGACCCTTGGCCCAGGCTAGTTCCCTGCCTGGAACGCTTCCTCCCTCCCACCTCTAACTCTTCTTTCAGATGTCATTACAGGCCTTCCTCTTTTCATTATTCTCTGTCACAGCATTCTCTGTCTTTCAGAGCACCTATCACAGTTTATAATTATTTTACAATTATTTCCTTTTTATCATTTGTCTCCCTCAGTAAATAATAAGCTCCATGGGGACAGGGACCACATCTTTCTTATTCACTCTTATTCACCACTGTATCTCTGGAATCTAGCAAATGCCTTGTATGCATTAGACACCCACCAAATGGTTATTGAATGGATAAATCAATTAATGACTCAGCCTGAATTTTGATTAACTAATTTAGTTGTTTTTCACCAGAAACTAATAGAATAGTTCTATAGTGATGCAATAGTATATTCACAAAAAAATCAATGGACTTCCCTGGCAGTCCAGTGGTTAAGACTCGGCGCTTCCACTGCAGGGGGTGCGGGTTCAATCCCTGGTCAGGGAACTAAGATCCCACATGCCACATGGTGCAGCCAAAAAAAAAAAAGTCAAAATTTTAGTTTTCTGATGAATCTAGTTATACCTACATGTGCATTTCAGTCATAGTGACTGTTTCTTAGTTTATTAGTTTCACTCTTTCTTAATGTATTTATATTAGTACAGTGATGCACTGAAAATTCATACAACTCAGAATACATTTCTATAACTCTTTTCCAAAAGTGCGGAATAGCTCTAGCTGCAGATCTGAATAGTGAAACAACGCCAGGTTTATAGCATGAGATCTTATGGGTGTCTCCCTCATACAGGGATGGTCAGGTCTGTAAGAAAAACACTGACATAATCTTGTCCTGTAGGAATAAAGGTCTATTTAGATAACAGAGTAGTAACAGGAGTAAGAGGGTCAATTTTGGTTCTTCTGTAGCTGTCTTCAGAATCTTGGAGTTAAGCAACTCTGAATAAACTTCAAAAAGAACTCTATCGAACTGGAACAAAACATAATATCTAGGACCAGTTTCTTTGTATTCATCTGAAAACTTTCTGTTATACTGTTGAAGTAAAAAATCTGTTGACCAGCATTGCATCCATCCACACCTAACCTGTTAAAAGAACTATTGGAATTAACTATAGAAAAGGAAACTTATTAACGTGCATAACATTATATTTTTGCCCTTTCTGCTGACAAATAAGATCCCTCTCAAGTTTGAATCCATGTATACATATATGACAAAAGAACCCACTGAACCATAGATTCACCATTAATTTCTCTGGCATCCACCAACATTGGGCTCTGTGATGATTATGTAAATCTTTTCCCTCACCCTGGTTATAATCATTCTTAAATTTAAGAGGTAAAAAAACAACCTATTTGAGGTCCCGGAGTTGAGATATACTCTGTGTTGTAAGTAGAGGTGTTGCATACAGAAATAATTAAAGTAACTCCGGTTAAAAAAATAAAAGGCAATTAATTATTATGAGATCAGGTTACAAGAAAAAGTTAAAGTACCCAAATAGCATTTGTTTAGCCATATAGTATACAAAATAAAAATTTTTAATAAATAAAGTTTGGATGTGGGGACACCAGGAGATAATTATCATTCAAATTCAAGTGCAACTATTAGTTCACTTGAATATCTCAAAAACATTTCAGACTCATCATATCAGCTCCTTCTCACAATATTTTATAGGCTCCTCCTCTGGAGACTCTCAAGTTTCAATATAAGGGCATTTTTCCCCTCACATATTCCTTTATTGGCCAATCTCAAAAATGCCCATAATGTCAGTAAATTGTTTTTATAGTGACAGCTCCCCAGTGTATATCTGTAAACCTGGCTGGTCCTCTGTGTTTGTGACCTAACCACTCAGCATCTTCCACAGATATATCAAAAGCACCTCCAACTCAATATGTCTGTGGCAGAGATGTCTAGTATCCGTTTTCCCCCTTCTTCCTACTACCTGAACTTTATTTCACTCAAGTGCAACATGCCTAGGTAAAAAAATGCAAACAAACAAAAATGTAGACTGCCCAACCTCCCTCATTCCTAGGGATGGCAGTGATGTCATGGAATTCTGGGTGAGGCTTTCAGGACAGCTCCTTTCAGGGTGGGAGGGGGCACTTAACCCCTTTGCCCTTCCCCCTTTCTCTCCTGCCTGGAACTTGGGTAAGGGGGAAAAGAAAGGGGCTTAACTATCAAGATGTGAAACTTTCAGCCCATATTTTTCTAATTCAGCAGTGCAGGTGAGTTGAACTCTCACCTCTTAACCACTGATATTTTACAACAAATAAGACTTAACTGCTTGCTCAATCACAGTCTTTCCAGTTCGTGTATGTACTCAAGTTTGGGGGAAGTTGAAAATTGTAGGTGAGGGAGTGGCTGCTGCTTAAAGGCTTCGTTGGAGAGTCAGCAGCCACCACGGAGCAGGAAGAAAGCAGAAAGAATAAAAGGGACCAAACAGTAAATAGAAACCATCTGTAACATCTCTTGGCAGGTTAATTTTGCGGCCAGAATTTTTGTATGGAAGGACATCACATCATTTTGATATTTATTTATTTGGTTGTGCTGGGTCTTAGTTGTGGCAGGCGGGCTCCTTAATTGTGGCTTGAGGGCTCCTTAGTTGCTGCATGCATGTGGCATCTAGTTCCCTGACCGGGGATCGAACCCGGGCCCCCTGCATTGCGAGCATGGAGTCTTACCCACTGTGCCACCAGGGAAATCCTTTGATACTTATTTTTAAGAAGGGGATAGGAAGCCTGTAAAATGTATGACAGGAGCCTTACTCAGTGTTGTAATCTCTAAAAAGACAAGCATACGTTTTATGGTACTCGTCAGTTTTCTGGAAAGAGGGAACTATTTTAGCTAAGAATTGGTGGGTAGAGGGTAAAGTATGTATTATGACTTTGAAATCTAAGTGTGGCAAAGGGTGTAAAGACAGATGATAAATTCATAGAATTTCTAGATTGAAAACCCAGCCCTGTACCCAATTTGTGAATTTCCTTTGCTGCTTATACTTTACTTTGTTCTTGAAAAGGAAAACTTCATCTCCAGAATAACTGTTCTCTGCTTCATTGTTTCAGCCACACTTTCAGACCATCACTGTGGGTAGGGGGATAATGTTTACTGAGTGCCTTGTGTCAGCCTCATGTTTGTGGACATTTTACCTCATCCTATGCTTTGAAAAGCCTTACAAGGAATTTTTCACAAATGAACTGGAATTCCATGTTCATCCTGACACTAAACTAATTTTCTAATGTAGCCTATCTTGCAAGCGGAAGCAGAAGTCTAAAGTGTCAAAATTTTAAATCTAAACATTGATCTTGCCTTTTTTAGAAATTTCAGTTAATTAAATTATGTTTCAAAAATACACATTCAGAAAAGATGCAGTGTTTCTTAGGGTGCTGGTAGACACAAGTGCTTTTATCTCATACTAGGCCAAGAGTACTTTTAGGGGAAGGACTGAGAGTGGGAGAGGGTAAGGACAGACAGACCTATATAAGCAGTGGCTTGAACTTCTCAAGACACTTTATAATTCAGTTGCCCAAAGTCTGGGTAACCTGAATATCCTGAAGCCAGTCTAACAAGATTCCCAGAAGGGATGACCCACAGAAGAACAATTTTGTGCAAATGCTGCATTTGTCAGTAGAGCCAGGAAATTACAAAACTATGACTGTCACAAAGTTATCATTTCAATTTTTTGGTTTCACAGATTCTAATTTGAAAAGCTTGTTTGAATAATTAATGAACAGTGCCATGAAGTAACATGTATCTTGCCTCAGGTGCAAGTGCTGGCTTTTCTTGATTCCCCTTGGATGAACGACTACTTCTGTGTACCATTAGATTGAAAAATAGATGTATAACTAAAACAGCTAAACTAAAAAACCATCAAATAATTACCCACTTTTTAAGTTAACTTTTAAATCCAAGCTCTGATTAAGTCTATTTACATTGTAATTTCTATTTTTAGGATTTTAATCTTAGTCTTTGCCCCGTTTTATCCTTATGTTTGATTTCAATGAGTAGAAAATACTAAATTCTAGAATAAAGTCACTGGGAGTTTTACATCTGTTAGTGAAAGAGGACAGAAAAAGAAGGTGCAAATCAGGTACCTGGAAACCTTGACTACCACGGCATGAAACCTGGGGTCAAGGGTTGCCACATCCAACCTTGCCAGCACAGATGGGCAAGTCCAAGTGCCAAGCAAAGAGGATAAGCTTTCTATGTGTAGAATTCTTATAACCTTGGGTGGAGTTTGCCCTGAAGTCTTAATCTTGCCATCTGAGTTTACAAATACTACCAGTGTACCTTGACCATCACCTTGATCTAGGTCAAAAGTGTGAGTGGTATAGGGACTTCCCTGGCGGTCCAGTGGTTAAGACTCCGCACTTCCAATGCAGGGGGTGTGGGTTCCATCCCTGGTCAGGGAACTAAGATCCCACATGCTGTGTGGTGCGGCCAAAAAAAAAAAAAAAATAGTGTGAGTGGAATGGACATTTAGAGATTTCAGCTTCTTCATAGTGAACTGTAAGTACACGGGCATAGGTATTAGAGGCACACAGGTCCTCTTAAATATTGTTTGATGATGATACCAAGTTAAGTGCTTCAGTGTATCATAGGAAAGCAAGCCTAAAATAATGCAGCACCAATATAAATTACAGGTATGCAGTCATAATGTGGTATGCTTGTAAATGAATAACTAATTCCATTTGGAGATTAAATACCACTTTTGATGCCCCAGGTAGAGGTATTAAACAGGAAAACACAAATGCATAGTGGCAAATGATACAGAATCTTTTGCAGATGTGAAGGACGTTGTTATTTTTATTTCTGTGGTCAGGCTAATGTCTATGACCACTCTGACTAACTGAAAGCATAAATCATATTTACATGAACTTATATTTGTCTCTCCCCCTCAGTATTCTTTCATGTTTATAATATGTGTAGTAATTTTTTAAAAAGTTTTTTGCTAATCAATGATCTTATTGTTTTCTAAAGTTTCTTTATTCCTTGATATACCACCTCTTACGCTAGAGGTGCTTCTCTTATTACCTCTTTTTGGATGCCCTTCTTCAGTTTATCTTCAATTAATATGTAGTCTGCTTTTTCTTATTTTCCATATACAGTAAGTATTTAGTTAGTAAATATTTATAGGATGTGAGGGTGATCTGGCTGCAACATATGTCACCCCATTAATCACCAGGGTTGATCTGGCTAATCTGGCTGGCTAGGCAGGTATCCCCTCCCTCACTACTCCATGTGTGTCCCTCCCAAAGCTGTGCGCTCAGTCGAAGAGGACAGCCGTCTTCAATAGAGGTGGACCATTCTTAGGTCAAGGGTATAGGAGTAGCTGTGCTCCCCTGCTAGAACCTCCAAATACTGACAAAGCATCCACGTGCTGCCAGGCAGTAGACTAAGTGCTAGGAATATAGCAGTAGACAAGGCAGACATGGTCTCTGTCCTCGTGGAACAGACTTTACTCTGTAGTCACAATTTCTGTTTCCAAATAAGCTTTTCATTAGTGCTTTGTTATTCAAGACTGTCATTTCATTTCTTACTGATTTATTTGTATAACAAACGGCATGGAGTATCTGTGGTGCACCCAGCACTGTGTGATAATATAATTGAGAAGATAGATGTCAACAGGTGAATTACAGCACTATGGTTAAAATAATGCAGTGGTGGCATGAGCTATGTACAGTGAAAATGCAAAAGGCAGGTCAACAACACTAGCTGGAGAAATGAGGAAGAAAAGCCCAGAGAAGATGATATTTGAGCTGACTGTTTAACAATTAGAAGGCAAAAAGATGGAAAAACATTTTTGAGGCTGAGGAAAGAGCATTTCGAAAAAGATATGTAATAACGACATGTTTAATGTGGTTTTCTCTGTGAGAAGTTCATTGTAGTTCAAGTGTAAGGGGCATGAAATGCCGTAAAAGGAGAGGAGTCTCTAAAATAGACAAGAACCAGATTGTGAAAGGTGTTGCTCCTGACTGCCTTGGCATGCTGAAGACTCAGTGCGTGCGTTTTGTTACCGTAAGGGCTTCATGAGGAAGAGTGGGAAATGTTCTTGTAACTGTGTTTCACGTCCTTCTGATTTCTCGCAGCCTTCACCAAGTATTGCTTCCTAACTCTAGCTGCATACTTCTGCAGGCCATGCTTTTTAACTCTCTGTGTAATACTTAAATGCTATCTCAGTTATCACAGCTTTTCTACAAACTGAATAAAATTAGGAAAAATTTGAAATTCTAAAATTAGATTTACATTAGCTCTCTAAAATATTGTTGGAATTTAAAATATCATATTCATTTTATACAACTAATCTCTTTATTTAGCTCTCCTGTTTATATTCCTTATGATTACTTGTATTTTTTGTTCGAAAGCAAAAAAATATTTTGAAAGTAAAACAGTAAAATTGTAAAATATATTTATATTGATTACAAAACGATACTTACATAGCTTCTTCCTGCTTTTTCTCTGTTTTTAAAAAATGAGTGTCTCTTTTTTTTTTTTTTTTTTTTTTTTTTGTACGCGGGCCTCTCACTGCCGTGGCCTCTCCCTCTGCGGAGCACAGGCTCCGGACGCGCAGGCTCAGCGGCCATGGCTCACGGGCCCAGCCGCTCCGCGGCATGTGGGACCCTCCCAGACCTGGGCACGAACCCTCCTCCCCCGCATCGGCAGGCGGACTCCCAACCACTGCGCCACCAGGGAAGCCCAGAGTGTCTCTTTTGAAGAGATTTTACCACACACACAGATACAAAAGCAAGGGAAAGTAATTTAAAATACTATTGAACTAAATAAAGCCAATGAAACTTAAACCAATGGTTTATTTTATAGGAAGGATCAAGTCAATATTTACCCATTCTTGAAAAGGAAAATCTGAAAGTGGAAGGTATATGTGTAAGCCTTTCCTTAATTTCAAGAGGCACATATTACGGACTTTATGTCAAACTCCATTTTAGTCACTGGAAATATAAAAATGAATAATACTGTCCATGCTCTCGATGGACTTGTTGTCTAGTGAAATATTAAGTTGAACCACATGAAATTACATCGGTTTTTAGATCAAAAATAGTCACATATCAATTCAGCCTAAATATATATGTAAACAGAAATTTGCAATAATAGAGATATGAACAAGGTGCTACGTGCCCTGCAAAAGTGCTTTGTGCTGCCTAGAGCAGTCTGTGAAGGCTTTCCAGAGATGACATTTGAGCTGAGTTTCAGAAAATGGTTGAGAGTTCCCTATGTGTTCACGGAAAGCAAAGAGAATGAGCACATTCCAGTAATAGGAAACAGCAAGTGCAGAGTTGCTGAACGGAGAAGGAGCCTGGCACATGTGGGAAACTGCAGATACTTTAGATTGGTTGGAATGCCAGGTATGTGGTGGGTGACAGAAGAGGCAGGCGAAGTAAGCAGAGGGCAGATGTTAGAAGGTAGGATGTACCAAGCCAAAGAGCTTGATTTTATCCTTGAAATTGGTGAGATGTGTATAATCCAGAGTGTGTGCAAGGCAACCTGTTATGGTTCATAAAGAAAATATTACTACTTCTAGTATATTTACCTTTGTATTGTTTTTTAAAATTTTCTAATTGTGTAGGGGTTACAGTGTATATAATTTTCTTCAGTACTGGATGTAAATAATTTATAAATAAATAAATATACATGTATTATGGTGTGTTATGGGCTGAATTGTGTCCCCCCCACAGAATTTACGTTGAAATCCTAACTTCTGGTATTTCAAAGTATGACCTTAATTGGAAATAGGGTCATTACAGATGTAATTGGTTAAGATGAGTTCATATTGGAGTAGAGTGGGCCCCTAAGCCAATATGACTGGTGTTCTTGAAGATAAAGGCAGATTTGGGGGTAATGCTTCTACAAGCCAGGGAACTCCAAGATTGCCAGCATACCATTAGGAGCTAGGGGAGAGGCATGGAACAGATCCTTCTTCCCTCATAGCCCTCAGAAGGAACCATCCATGTTGGCATCTTGATCTTGGACTCCTAGTCTCCAAACTGTAAGACAATTTTCTGTTGTTTAAGCCACTCAGTTTGTAGGACTTGGTTACAGCAGCCCTAGAAAACGAGCACATGCTATGGGATCGGAAAGTTTAGAGACCCTGATTAGATGATGGGGAGCAATAGAAGAGTTGGTTTATGTTTAAGAGTCCAAATTATTTATGTCCTGTAATTATTCAGTCTCAGAATTTAGTAATTTACTTGACTTGAATTGATTTCTTGACTTTCCAGTTCTTACTCTCCTTCTTTAAAACATTATAGTTTGCAAATAACTTGTTTGTATTTGTGTTTGGTATAGTTTACAGTAAAGGAAGAAGGAATTAGGAAATACCTTTAGTTCAAAACAGACGGTGATAATATGCAACAGTTTTAGGGAAAAAAATTACATTTAAGAAAAAAAAGTATTATTTAATCCCATTAGGTAGAAATGGAACTAAGAAACAGGATCCTACCAACAGAAGTCACAGCTGTAAAGAGTTTAATCAGTGCAAGGAGAATTGTAGGTAAAACATGCATTATTCTAGCTATATAATCTTCAAGTATTAAGCACAACCAGTCCTTTTTTATAAGTCATATGTTAGTCACTTGCCTGAGGTTCCAAAACAGAGTGATTGAGAGAGTTTGCAAGGCCAGGAATAATACCCTAAATTCAGATGTACCTATTTGAAGCCTGTTTTTAGGTCAGCAAAATCCAGAAGTCAGCAATACATTAATTAATTAATTAAAATACAAAGTATATTTTGTGTATTATATTTTGGGCATTTTAGATCTTTGTGGGCCATGGAATATTTGATAATTTTTGGCCTTACTTATGCAAATCAACTAAAGCATTTTGAAATACTACCTTTTTATTTTTTTTATTTTTTATTTTTTTAAATTTTATTTATTTATTTATGGCTGTGTTGGGTCTTCGTTTCTGTGCGAGGGCTTTGTCTAGGACTTTCTCTAGTTGTGGCAAGCGGGGGCCACTCTTCATCGCGGTGCGCGGGCCTCTCACTATCGCGGCCTCTCTTGTTGCGGAGCACAGGCTCCAGACGCGCAGGCTCAGTAATTGTGGCTCACGGGCCCAGATGCTCCGTGGCATGTGGGATCTTCCCAGACCAGGGCTCGAACCCGTGTCCCCTGCATTGGCAGGCGGATTTTCAACCACTGCGCCACCAGGGAAGCCGAAATACTACCTTTTTAAAAATCCACATGTATTGTAATAGTTCTGCCATCCTTTAGACAAGTAGTTTTCAGACTTTCTAAAAGAATCCACTCTTCAAATGAATTCTTATGTGGAAGCCCAATATGCAATAACTACATTAGGCAGTTTACTCCATCACAGAAGACCATATATAGATCCTTGATGTTTTAAATCTTTGTTTCTTATATGTAGCCTGGAAGTTCTGTATTTTGTGAATATCTATTCTGTATTCACTGTTTAATATGTTAGCAGAATGAAAAGAAATTTACGTGATAGGAATAACAAATATGCTACTGACCTATGATCATAGGGCCTATGCTTGGAGTTGCTTTCCTATAGTGGGCTTGGATTTATAAGAATCCATCCATCGTCTCTAATTTGGTCCCCTTTGTGACCAACACAGCACTCTGTGACCTATATCTACTTGGTCAAGAATCTAATGTCTACTGTTCTCATTAAGGGACCTCCTTTTCTCTGCTTTTACCTCATTCTTATAACAATTTTTGGTTTTGCTCTATTCGTTTAACTGCACCTTTGCTACCTTTGGACTCTAATAAACTCAAAAACCTGTTTGTCCAGTTTAGTACATGGTTATTATTTCTCTCACCCATGACTTACAATCATATTGCTGTAAGCTGATAAATATTTGGAACTATGTATACTTTTTATATGCTTAGATTATTATAAAAAGTAGCACCATATGGAGAGGAGATAGCAGTGGAGACTCAGAATTAGAGTTTTCACATTCATGGTATTTATTAGATGAGTAACTTTTTTAAGATCAGGATAGGTCAGGTGGCCAATCTGACAGCCCATAAATCACAATTTAGAGACTTACCTACCTTTTTCTGAAGTGTACATATAAAAGGATATAAATAACAGGCTTTTTAGATAATTGGTCATCAGTGATTCTTTTCAATAAAAATATAATCAGAGTCTTTATTCTTTTAGCAAATGTTTATTGAGCCCTTACCATGTGCTAACAGTCATTATAATAAGTTTTAAGTATAAAGTGGCAGACTAAATGAACATGATCCCAGCCTTAGAGAATAGATGTATTACACAAAAAACTCTCTATATATGTATACACACACACACACACACACACACACACACACGCACACACACATTTATACTCCCTGGTATGAGTTATGAAGGAAAAAAATGGAGTTCCACAGCAGGAGTAGAAGAAATTACTTTAAACTAATTTTTTTTTTTTTTTTTGGGCCGCGCCACGTGGCTTGCGGGATCTTAGTTGGGGCCACCACAGTGACAGCGCCGAGTCCTAATCACTGAACCTCCAGGGAAGCCCCAGAAGAAGCTACTTTAAATAGAATAGTCAGAAAAGGAACAGGAAGTGTAAAGAAAAGCATTCTAGGTAGAGAATAGCCTGTGCAAAGGCCCTGAGGGAGGAAGAAGGTGGGCTTGTTCAAGGAACAAGAAGAAAGTTAAGTTCCATGAGGAAGAGATTTTTCTCTTTTGTCTAGAACAATATTTTAAATAATAGACACTACAGAAATATTTGTGTATGACTGAAGGAATATCCGTATACCTAGGATGTAGTGAGTACAAGCTGAAGTTGGAAAAGTAGGCAAGATCTAGAAGACAACAAGCCCTGTTAAAAAAAAACTGGGGGATCTAAATTACATTTTATAAAATCACTCACAACTGTGTGAGGAATTGTTTGGTGGGGAGCAAAAATGGAAGAAGGGAAACCAGGTTCGTGAGTGCAGTAGAGGTGGAGACAAGTAGATCAAAGAAATCACTGAATGACTGTATGTTAGAGCCAAGATCAATGGGTTTCACTTCCTGCACATTTCACCTCTTCAGCATCTTAGCAAAGTGAATGTATCTGATTTATCTTTGTATCCCTAGAACTACCACTGCCCATCAACCCTCAGACCAAGCCCCAAAAGAAATTAACCTTTGGCAAAGAATTTAATCGAGTCCTTGAAGAAAATAATTTCAAAGTTTCTCCTGGGTCTTTGTATTATTGAGGGAGTGACCATCCTAAATGAAGTCGCAAGGAAAATCAGAAATGTGGGTTATTCTGCAAGATTACAGACTTGGTCTTGTAAAAAAAAAAAGTCAATGCCATGGAGGAAAAAAGGCAGAGAAACATTCTGGTTATCTACTACTGTATACCAACTTATGCCCAGTGAGTATCCCTTTTGAAGAGATTTTACCACACGTACAGAAGCAAAAACAAGGGAAAATCATGTTTTAAATGTTGTTATGCTCATTAAACCCATGCAACTTAAACTAATGGTGATTTTTATAGAAGGCTTGCCCCTCTCACACCTCCTCTGGCACTATTGTAAGGGAATAGCTTGTTTTGTGGGGCCTCTACCCGTAGTTCTAGGGAGTGACCAGCAGAGTTGAGTCTTGGTACTAGCAGGGAAGTCTTTGGGAAGCTAAGGAGTGATTGCTTGGTGGAGAACTCAGAGGGACATTAAGACAAAACTCTCTTTTTCCCAACATATACTAAGAATAACCTTGAGTGGAGCTGCAAAGCTAATGGTTGTTTTATAACACTGGTCAGCACATAGGTTCTCAGTGAATGGGGATTTGCTACCTCTCAGAGTAGTCTGTTCTACTTCTGAATTGCCCTAGTTGTTAAGAAGTTATTTCTTTCACTGAGCCAAACATTCTTCCCCTCTTATTCCCACCCATTATATGTGGTTTTACTCTCTAAAACCTTAGCAAATAAGGCTGGTCTCTAGTGTTGGAATTTTAAGATTTAATTTAATTTAATTTGGAATGGCTGCCTGGACCACTTTCAACCTTTTAATCTGTAAGAGAAAGTGAAGCTGTAGCAAGAGTTAAATTTAGTTGATGCAGTAGACAAAGTTCCCCATGTGAAGGCAATTTTGTCTTAAGATTTGCCAGTCTCTACAGCCTTTTTAATGAGGCAACTCAGTCTGCTCCTTGTATAACTTCCAATTTATTCTCCTGGATCTTAAAGGAACCCCAGCTCCAGGTGGGCAGGCCTCTGCTGGAATAATAATAGTAATAATAATAACCAAAATAATTAAAAGCCAGATCACTGCCCTATTCCCTTCCCTCTCCCCCTTTCCTAAGCGATCTACATAACTGGTAGAATAGTATCAAGATCCTCCTTTTGAGTTCTAGGGTACTCATCCTCTCACTACCTTGCTCTTGGTATGAGCCGGTGCTTGCCATTCCTGAGATACTGCCGGGTTCTGCAGAAAGGAGTGGCTGGCCCCTCGGCCACACTCTCTGCATTTCTCTGCTGCACTGTTCCCTGCCGTCCTTCTTCATTAGCTATTCCTCCACCAGATTTCCTTCTTCCAGAAGTGTAATCTCTCAGCCAGGTATAGCCTCTACCATTCTCTTCCTTTTTGTGGTTTTACAAATGCTTCATTATCATTGTATTGGGGCCTCTTGGGGAAGAAGAGATAAATATGCATTGTCAGTCAGCCAACTTGAGCCAGAATTGTAGTTAAAATCATACTTTAATATAACTAAATCATACTCCAGTGATTTTTTAAACAATTCAGTGATTTTTAGCATATTCACAAAGTTGTGCAACCATCACCACGATCTAACTGCAGAACATTTTCATCACCCCAGAGAAGCCACATACCATTAGCAGTCACCCCCTATTTCCTCTACTCTCCTGCCAGCCCTAGTCAATCACTAATCTACCTTCTGTCTACAGATTTGTCATTAGTGCTGTTTGTAGAGGGGACAGGTGCAGATGGGGAGAAAGGTGAGCTCTGGTCTGGAGGGGAGCTTCTACTTCTGATCTCTGCTTATCTGCCATCCCAGAATTTGAAGTGAAAACTCCTTGCTTCTTTGAAGATTAATTTCATTCCAAAGATTCCATCTGATCTCCTAAGGTATTTACATACAGTATCTATAAACATAAATAGATACATAGACAGATACCAAAATTTAATCTTATTTCATAACTTTAATCTTATTTCTTGGGAATGAGTAACCCTAGTACACACACGTGCACACACTCCCACCTTGTCCTGAATTATATATTTCAAAGTCTTCTTGTCTAAACTGACAATGAAGGACACCATGCCTCAAACACTTTCCTCTAATTCCCTAATTCCTAGGTTTTTCAGATCAGGCTGCCATACCTGTATCTTGTTGATTTTAGGTAAGTTATCCGAAATACTAGGTGACAGTGAAGGGTGGGAGACAGTAGAATGAAACATGGGGAACGACTTAGAGGAAGCACCCTCTCTGCCTTGTGTACAACCAGAACTGAACATGGGGAGATGAGGAGGGGTAGCAGGTCCGTGTGGGAAGGCTCTTCAGTGGGTACTTTTTCTAGCCAGGGCATCTGGGCCTCCCCAGCACCCCCAGCCCTCAGGAGTGGTTCTTTGTGATGTATCAGCCCCCCGTAGCCACCATTGGCTGTCGGGAGTGCCCTAATGACCAAACAAAGCAGAACAGGTATGACTCCTCATCATCCTGGGGAGAGGTATACATACAGAGGGCAGGCCTGGCAGACCGGTAGACAGCTGAGTGGCTTCAACATGGCAAAAGTGACCAAGAAATCATGGAAGCCACAAACTACAAGCATCAAGCGGGGGAAGAAGAGGAAGACCCCCTCTCAGCCTGGATCAGGAGGCAAGGTCAGACGACCCTACCCAAGCTCCTCTTCTTCTTTCCCCTTTACGCCCTCTATCCCCCAACCCACCCCAGATAATCCTGCCCCTGCCTGGCACAAACCTCCTCCTTAGCTACCCCCTTTCCACCCAGCCCCCTTCTCTTCTCTCAACCAATGACCTCTGGGCTCACCTTGTTGCCTTAATAGGTGGTGAAGATATATAAGAAGGTTAAAAGACCACTTCATGTGTGTTCAAGAAAAAAATACTCTTCTAAAGTTTCAACTACTTCAAGAAGGCAAAAGAGAGCGAGAAGGGCCAAAAAGCTTCAGCCAATCCCATAGACTGAGCCAAAAGCAGCCAGGCCAGGCCCAACGGCCCCTGTAGAACGACACCACTCTGAGATAAGCCCCAAGCAAACATCACCTGCAGAGCAAACTTGAGAAACCTCAGACAATCTGCTGTATCTAGAGTCCTGGCTGCAGAGAAATGGCCAACTGAATAGAGACTGGCTCAGACGCTAACGTGGAACATGGAACACAAATGGTGGTTATTAAAATAAAGTCAGCAAGGTGTGAGAAGCCCCTCGAAAAACTAAAATTAGGCTCTGTGCACAGAAATGAATTGTGTTGCACTGGCGTTGTCTGATTCTGTTTCTCAAAGTAAGAGAGTGAGATGACAGAGAAGCTTAGCATCTTTGATCCCCCCATATCCACCTGAGGAGAAAATGTACACGCATCTCACCAAGGGTGGAAAATATCCTTTCCACCAGGTTGCTCAGCTCTGACAGATCAATTTCACCATTTCTGTACCTGGTAGTCAACACTCATTGTAAGTGTGAGTGAAGTCAGCAGAGCACAGCAGTGCCAAGTACACTCTAATAGATTTAAAGGCAACGGAGAAGGGAAAGGGGGAGAAAGAACAAGGAGAAAGCTCTGACTTTCTCAGTCATAACGCAGACTGAGTTGCGCTGGTCACTTGGGATAATTCAGTTATGAGTTGAAGGCCCCTGAGCCTCATGGCTCCCTCATCCTTTGTTGACCTTGTGGTGAGTTTTGTAACAAAGGAAAGGGCAGCACCAGGCCCAGCCACGAGGAGAGGATAATCACGAGGCCACACTGAGCAGAGGCCTTACCAGCTACTCGTTGCTGGTCTGATTATGCCCTCCTTCCCCAGTCGCACCCGCCCCATCAATCGTTCTTCCCCTTTAAAGCCCAGAATGGAGCGCTCACTCAGAGTCCCCCACAGAGGCGGAAATGGTTGGGAGTCCAATATTTATAGGTGAGAACAGTGATCCTCAAAAACTTGTTTTGTGTCTCTCCAAGAATTTGAAAAACTATGCACCTCCTTACACAGTTTTAAGTTAAAAACGTTCAAAGTTTTTATCATGAGTTTAAATATTTACCAAGGACATAATTTCTAATTTATTGTCAATACTGCTATTAAAAGTAAAACTATTACATCAGTCTTTTTTTTTTCTTTTTTTAATTTATAGTCTGATCTATATTTTTATCTGGATAAATTCCACCCCAGTTTGCTCTGGAATTAGACTAGACCAGACAGGGTTATTATTTGGCATGTATTTTTCTCTCAAAGCTTTGAATCTTTGAACATGCACATGGTTGAGACTCAGTTCTTTGCCATGCCATATAAATGAGATGATTTTTTTCTGTACATTTTTAAAGGCTGCTATTATGTGATATTGGCCTGAACCGTAAGGGCCTATCTGACTGCTGTGCGCTCTGTGTCCGTGGAACATGTTAGCTACAAGCTGCACACCAGCAGTGGAGCCAATGAACTGATTGTAGGCGGTTGTTTAGGAGTAGTCACATAAAAACCAGATGTCCAGTGTTGTACAGCATCTTTTTTTTTTTTTTTTTTTTTTTTTTGGTACACGGGCCTCTCACTGTTGTGGCCTCTCTCGTTGCGGAGCACAGGCTCCGGACGCGCAGGCTCAGCAGCCATGGCTCACGGGCCCAGCTGCTCGGCGGCATGTGGGATCTTCCCGGACCGGGGCACGAACCCGTGTCCCCTGCATCGGCAGGCGGACTCTCAACCACTGCGCCACCAGGGAAGCCCAGTACAGCATCTTTTGTGAACAGGAATGTCCTGACCATATTTTGCTAGTGAAAAATATAACACAGGTGTATTTCTATAGATTTGCTGAAATTTAGAATGCTTACAGCATAACACCAAAAACAGTCCCCTGTATCACCTTTTGGCTTTTTTATGTCTTTTTATTAAATTGAAAACACGTTTCTTTGTCCCTGGGAAAATGGATCCACAGAAAATGATAGCATTAGTTGTCTCTGGAAAGGGGAACTGAGTGGCCTGGACAGGCATGAGAGGGAAACTTCTATTGTATGTCCTCTTGTATCTATTGAATATTAAGCCATATGAATGCATTGCATGTTCATATTTATAATCTAAAAAATAAGAGTTAACTATGTGATAACTTAAAAAAAGACTTTGCTTGCCTGAATTGTAGTAAGATGTATTTATTTTGGTTTTCAATCATTAAAACATTTGTTTAGTTCTTGAAGATTTATCTAATTTATCCAACAAGCATACATAGTAATAACATAATGGCAACAAGAAAATTACTGTCAAGAAGACATCAAAACAGTATAATGAAGCCAGATTAGGAAAAAGGGGCCCAAATAAGAAATTAAGACTCAGTACCCCAACTTTTATTTTTTTAAACTGGGAAGGAATTCCCTGGCAGTCCAGTGGTTAGGACTCTGTGCTCTCACTGCCAAGGGCCTGGGTTTGATCCCTGGTCTGGGAACTAAGATCCCATGAGCTTTGCGGTGCGGCCAAAAAAAATAAGATTATATAAAATAATTAATTAAATAAAAAACTGAGAGATTAGTACAATGAACATCCGTATTAACACTCTTCATTTCGGTTTCACCAGTTGTTAAATATATTACAAATACCATGTTTGCATTATCACGAATCATTATTGGTCTTCCACAGGCCCAACAGGCCCCAGTGCTGTCTGGGACCTTTTTGATCTTGTTAACAGCTTCGGCAGACTGTCCTATCAGGACTTTGCCCTGTGAAACTGTAGAGCATATTATTCTCCTATCACCAGAGCTGCTGGTCTGGTATCCTCAAAGATACTGCAGACCTGAGGGTGCTACGTACTTTCACAACTTGGATCTAGGCCCATTTATGGTCTAAGAAAATCGTGAGAACTTGGCATTAACTGAATTGATAATTAACTTTTGTCAGGTGTGTTGTAGGCAGGTACTGTGGAACTGGTATAAGGGAAGGAAAGAATTAGGGCTCCTTGGAGGAGTTAAATCCCTTCATGGTAAACTAGTGACCTAGGAATAAAATGTTTCTCTGAGTTCTATGCGCCGCTCTAGCAAATTAATCAAACCACGGGAGGGCGTTGTGGGAACCTCCTCTTTATAGCTAGTCGGTTAGAAGCACAGGTAACCACCTGGACCTGTGATTAGTGTCTGAAGTAGGGTGCAGCCTGGTGGGACTGAACCTTAACCTGTGGGATCTGATGCTATCTCCAGGTAAATAGTGTCAGAACTGAATTGAATTGTAGGACACCCAGCTGGTGACTGAGAATTGGTTGGTGTGGGGAGAAAACCCACACATTTTCATTGGTGTCAGAATCGTAATAAACAAACAAATAGATGCAGGATTCAGGTGCCAAACCTAAAGAGAGAACTAGGACACTTAAATGAGATTACTACGTCTAATTACATCTAACATCTACATCTAATTTAAAAAATTATGAGCCTAATAAAACAACTTTAAAGTAAAAGAAAGTGGTGCAAGCTTCCTGGTTTCATCTCTCTCCCTCTGCATTTAAGAAATAAAGAGTGTAAACTGGAGAAGAAATATTTGTCTACATGCTTTGCCCAACAAGACCTCCAAATAGCAGAAGTGAGGACTTCCCTGGTGGTCCAGTGGTTAAGAATCCGCTTTCCAGTGGGGACGCGGGTTCAACCCCTGGTCAGGGAACTAAGGTCCCACATGCTGCAGGGCAACTAAGCCCACACGCTGCAACTACTGAGCCCTCGCGCTCTGGAGCCCACGCGCCACAACTAGAGAGAAGCCCGCATGTTGCAACGAAGACCCAACGCAGCCAAAAATAAAAAAATAAAATAAATAATAAATAAATAAATATTTTTAAAAATAGCAGAAGTTACTTCAGAGAAGGAACTGTTTCTATTGGACAAAGAGAAAGGATAATTAACAGGGACCATTCTGGAGAGAATCATGTATCTCATGGTGGGGATTTCTGGGGAGTCTTTAATGAGGGTTGAACCTCAAGAAGCCAGACAAGCTGCTCACGACACTGTCCCCCCACCATCCCCCCACCAACAACACAAAGGAATTACCCTCATTTAGGAACTGAGAGACTTAATCTCAGAGCTCCTCTCTGTTCTCGCAAACCTGGGACCCAAAGAAGGCCCCCAGATAGACCATTTTTTCTTAAAAACATTCTTCATACCTGATCTGATATTTTTTACTTTTTAAATGCAATCCATCAAAATATTTTTCTATTTTCTAGGTTATTTCTATTTAAGTATAAAATTATATTTATTTTAATAATAGTGTATGCAGAATTCTAACTTACAGATACCTCCATTCATCAATTTCTTAAAAGCTTTTTAGTTTAAGGTTTTCACAATATTTAATCCATACTTCCGTGGACTTTTATGTTCTTAATCCCATGATTTTTAACTTTCCTTGTAACCTAAACCTCAGTCTTGGGAACCATCTCTTCACATATTTGTACTTAATTCTTCATCCTGCCCAAATGTCTTGCATTTGACTGAACATGCCCAGTTCTTCTGACAATTTTTCATAGGTCTAATTTAACAAACCTTTAATCAATTGCTGTTCTCTGAACACTCTCCCAAGTTTTTTTTTCTGTATATAGCATGGCATATAAAATTGAATATAGTCTGATCGAACTGAAGCCTGGCCAATGCCAAATAAAGCAAAAGTAATTGCTTTTCTCCTTTTTCTCATATATGCCTTAATACAGTCCTATTAAGTACTTGTCTCATTTCAACATAGAGAAGACTCATCCAGCTTGACACCACCCATAATTGTTGGATCTCACTTGGCTTTGTTTCACCTATGGCTGTCTTAGCCGGTATTTCCACATGTTTGTTGCAACTCAGTAGCATATTAAAAGTTAAATCCATAAGAGGATTCCATGTATTTTTCCTTCAAAGATTGTTCCTTGAACAATTGGTATAAATGTGGAATTTAGTGCTTGGGGTCTCAAGAACCCCAAGGCTTGAATAATTCAGAGTATTTCTGTGATGTGAACTGGAAAGGATTCAGATGGCTAGCTACCAGGAGAGGTTGCTGAAACGTGCAGAAGCAGCAGGCTGCCTTTGCTTTCTCCTATCAGAGTTCAGCTGTAAGCACGATAAACCAATTTCAGCCAACTTAAGCAAAGGGGAATTTATTGGAAAGATATCAGTATTTTCAGTAGGCTGAAGAGCCATGCTTAGAAACTAGCAAACACCAAGAATGCTCCAAAAAGCAAGAATCTCAGCCATGCTCTGAAGAAGAGCATTAGCATCTGCTTGTTGAGACTGTTGTTTGGTTCTTCCCTAGTCCTTCAGCTTCTGAACCCTGGTGTTGCAGGAAAAATGCAGTGCAAGAGGATGGTCATGTCCCAGGTCTCAAGTGAGTCCCTGGGATGGGCCGCCAAGTGAGGGTCCTTGGCTTCACACAGGGAAAAATTCAAGAGCGAGCCACAGTGAAGTAGAAGCAAGTTAATTTAGAGAGATACATATTCCACAGACAGAATGTGGTCTGTCTCAGAAGGGAGACTGGCCCCAAAATATGGGATGGTTTGTTTTTATGGGCTGGGTAGTTTCATAGACTAACAAGTGGGAGGAGTATTCCAACTATTTTGGGGAAGGGACAAGGATTTCCAGGAATTGGGCCACCACCCACTTTTTGGCCTTTTATGGTCAGCCTCAGAACTGTCCTGTTGCTGGTGGGTGTGTCATTTAGCATGCTAATGTATTACAGTGAGGCTCAAGTTCTACTGGAAGTCAAATCTTCTACCATTTTGGGCCTAATCGGTTCTAACCAGTTCATGTCATATCCTCGGCTATGTCACTCCTTTAAAGGTTGCACCCTGCCCCCTGTTTCACTGCGCCCTGATCTTAGACACTGTGGGGATCCTAGAAGACTCAATCAGTGCCCTTTAGGACATTACAGTCTAGACAGGAGAGAAAGATACACAAATAACGAAATATAAAGCCAAGTATTTTGGGTCTTCTCTCGTGGTCCGGTGGTTAAGACACTGTATTCCCAATGCAGGGGGTTCGATCCTTTGTCAGGGAACTAAGATCCCACATGCTGCATGGTGCAGCCTGAAAAACAACAACAACAACAACAACAAAAACACCAAGTGTTTAACTTGCTATAAGAAAATTATAATGTGTTAAAATCGAAGTCTGGGAAGGTCCTGGACACGGAGCTTTCACTCCCTCTACCCTTAGAATCAGGGCATGTCACCCTCTCAGCATGTCAGTGTGTTCATCAACCAGGAAACTCCACTGAGCCTTAGCTTACAGAGTTTTTACTGGGGTTTCATTACTTAGGAAGTAACACTGGCCGTATGACTGAACTCCATCTCCAGCATTCCTCCCTTTTCTGGAGGTCTGGCTGACTCAAAGCCCCAGCCTGCTAAACACAGGGTTGGTCTTCCTGGTAACTAGGCCCCATCCTGAGCCATGTCATTAGCATAAAATCAGATGTGATCCAAGGGACTCGTGAATAACAAAGATACTCTTATCATTCAGAAGATTCCAAAAGCTTTAGAGGCCAGGTGATAGGAACTCAGAACAAAGACCAGAGAAATTGTTTATTGTACAACAGAGTAGAATGAGAAAACTAAGACATTTTTTCATAATAATGAGTTAGCCAGGGGAAAGTTAAATAGCAATGATTGTGGTATATTATTGGGTTGGCCAAAAAAGTTTGTTCAGTTTTTTGTAATATCTTATGGAAAAACCCAAATGAAGTTTTTGGCCAACCCAGTACTCCCTAAGAAGTTATGTAATGGTCAAGTTACTTTCCGCTTGAACTTCATACTATCTCTGTACCCCTTATGCTAATAATTACATCCAGATAAATCTCACTGCTGTCTATAGAGATGGAGAACTGCATGTTCTCTCCTTCATTTAGCTGATTATTACCTTTCACAGTGAAGTAGAAATGTGTGATACTCCTCACTCTGGTACAATTTTAACATTTTTAGGACTGCTTCATTCATCCTTTAGCTCTTGCCATTCTTATAAAAAATTTTTTTTTTGTAATCTTTGGGTGATGATATACATTTGATATTTGTTGAATACATAAGCTAAGAATCACATCCTTCTCATTTCTTCATTCTTTTTTTTTTCTTTTTTCCCCTTTCCATGGACCTGTCTCTCCAACTTCAATACCAGAAATCAGTCTAGTATTAGAATTCTCTTTGGAAGTTAAGATTGATGTGTCAATTAGGATGCTTTCAGCTGCAAGTCATATGAATAAGTAAACACACCAACTGGCCTAAACCATAGGATTTTTATTGGCTAACATAAGTTCCCTGGAGCTAGAAATTTGGCTAGCATCTCTAAATCTCATGGGATACAAGGACAAGGGGTAAGTATGTGAACAAAGGAGCTGTTAGGAAGGAGGAGGAGCAAAATGGACACTGGGTGGGCAGCCAACATTATTCATTGTACCTGAAATAACTGAACTGACCAATTGATAATAACAAAAACTACATTTATACAGTCATACAGTACTTAAATTTATACAGTACTTACTATTCTAGGTGCTTTGCATGTATTATCTCATAACAGCCCTATAAAGCAGATACCTGGGGCTTCCCTGGTGGCGCAGTGGTTGCACGTCCGCCTGCCGATGCAGGGGAACCGGCTTCGCGCC
>NC_041218.1:88287081-88287609 GCF_002837175.3 Physeter macrocephalus
AGCGGCTGGGCCCGTGAGCCATGGCCGCTGAGCCTGCGCGTCCGGAGCCTGTGCTCCTCAACGGGAGAGGCCACAACAGAGGGAGGCCCGCATACCACAAAAAAAAAAAAAAAAAAAAAGCAGATACCTGTATTGTTCTTCTCTGGCAGTCCAGTGGTCGGGGCTTTCGCTGCAGTGTCCTGGGATCAAGCCCTGGTCTGGGAACTGAGATCTTGCAAGACGCATGGCGTGGCCAAAAAAAAATTTAAAAAGCAGTTCACGCATTTCTTTCACCTCCCGCTCCCCTACCTCTGGCAACCACCAATCTAGTCCCTGTATCTATAAGCTTAGCTTTATATACATATTTTAGATTCCACATTTTTAAAAGATCATACAGTATTTGTCTTTTTCTGTCTGACATCTCACTATTTCACTTAGCATAATGCACTCGAGGTCCATCCATGTTGTTGCAAATGGTACAATTCCATTCTTTTCTTATGGCTGAATAATATTCCTTTGTGTGTGTGTGTGTGTGTGTGTGTGTATACA
>NC_041218.1:88287838-88292605 GCF_002837175.3 Physeter macrocephalus
TTTCTTTTTATGGCTGAGTAATATTCCATTATACACACACACACACACACACACACACCCACACACACACACACATATATATATATATATATACACACCACAATTTCTTTATCCATTCATCCATCAGTGGACACTCAGGTTGTTTCCATATCTTGGTTATTGTAAATAAGGCTGCAATGAATGGGGTGCATTTATCTTTTTGAATTAGTCCATTTTCTGTGGATAAATGCCCAGAAGTAGAATTTCTGTATCATATGATAGTTTTATTCTTAATTTTTTTAGGAATCTAAATACTGTTTTGCATAGCGGTTGCACCAATTTACATTCCCACGAACAATGCAGAAGGGTTCCCTTTTTTCTACATCCTCTTTGAGTCCTTTTGATAATACCCATTTTGACATGTATGAGGTGATATCTCATTGTGGTTTTGATTTGCATTCACCTGATAATTAATGATGTAGAGCATCTTTTCATGTACCTGCTGACCATCCATATGTCTTTGGAAAAATAATCCAGTTTTTAATTGGATTATTTGTTTTCTGATATATGAGTTCATTATATATTTTGGATATTAACCCCTTATCTGATATATGATTTGCAAATATTTTCTCCCATTCAGTAGGTTGCCTTTTCATTTTGTTGATGGTTTCCTTTGCTGTGCAGAAGTTTTTTAGTTTGATGTAGTCCCACTTGAATTTATTTTTGCTTTTGTTGCTTTTGCTTTTGGTGTCTATTGTTCTTATTCTAAAAATGATGAAATTGAGAGAGCTTAAGTGACTTGCAATGATATTGCACAAAGATGAATTACTAAGAGCTATCACAGTAATTTTATCAGCACAATCCAATTACTTGGGGGTGATGAGATGTGAAACTCAGAGTAAATTCTTGCTTGATTTTGTGCCTTGCATGTAAGATCCTCCCAAAAGTAGTAAATTATAACTTAATAAATAATTCAAGTAATTTATTAAGAATATGTAATGTGACAATAGCCAAAAGGTGGAAACAACCTAAATTTTTATTGATAAATGAATGGATGAACAAAATGTGGTATTTCCATAGAAGTGAGTATTATTAACCTTAAAAAGGAGTGAAGTTCTGATACATGCTACAACATGAGTAAACCTTGGAAACTCTGTGCTAAGTGAAATAAGCCAGGCACAAAAGGCAAATACTGTATGACTTCACTTACATAAGGTGCCTGGATTAGTCAAATTCATAGAGATGAAAAGTAGAATAGTGTTCACCGGGGGCTGGGAGGAAGGGGTAATGGGTAGTTATTGTTTAATAGGTACAGAGTTTCAGTTTAGGATGATGAAAAAGAGATGATGAAATCTTTACATGGATTACCTGATTTAATCTTCACAACAGCCCTATGATGTAGATACTGTTATTATCTCCATTCTGTGAATAAGGAGATCAAGGCACAGAGTGGGTTAAGTAATTTGACCAAGATAATACAGTTGGTAAATGTTAGAGCTAAGAATTAAACTTAGGCAGTTGACTTCAGAAGCTGTCTTGTATTAGTTAATTTTATTACATCCCTTGAGGGAATTTGAGATGCTTTAGGGGGCTGAAAATGGGGGAATTCCTGCCCTACCAACCAATATTTTCAACTTGTTCAGTTTCATGTCCAACACCCGAATAGGGAAAATGAATTCATAGAGTGTTGATTATTTTATTTATTTTTTGCATTACAGAATCTTATTTTGGAAGAGACTTTTTGGTTTTTCTAGACATTGGACTTTCATGTACAGTTAAATTTTCAAGATAATTTTGGAGACCAACAGAGTTTTTAACTTTCATTTTTGCCAAGGTAAGTGCAAGAAAATATAAAACTATCATTCATCACCACTACTAACAAAAAGGACATCTTAACACCAAAATAAATAGGCAAGTCATAAATACAGAGAAAAAGAAAATTCAATTCAATTGGGTACGTTTACCCTTATGAAAGTGTTGCTCACTGCATGTTTCTTATTTCTCTGAATGTACCAGTGGCTAGTGGAAACCTCGACATAGAGAAGCAACATTCTTAGAAAAAGCAAATGAATATTTGGTCTCAGTCAACCACCTTCCACCAATATCCAGTGCTTGAATTCATCACATTCTCCCAAGTGGCAGGGAGCCTCTGATGTCTCACTTGGAAGAATGTGATTTCTCTTAGGTATGTTTTTTTTTGTTTTTTTTTTGCGGTACGCGGGCCTCTCACTGTTGTGGCCTCTCCCGTTGTGGAGCACAGGCTCCGGATGCGCAGGCCCAGCGGCCATGGCTCACGGGGCCCAGCTGCTCCGCGGCACCTGGGATCCTCCCGGACCAGGGCATGAACCCGCGTCCCCTGCATCAGCAGGCGGACTCTCAACCACTGCACCACCAGGGAAGACCCCTTAGGTATGTTTTAATGACAGTCATCACTGGGCTATTTGAAAGTCTTTTGGGGACCTGCAGAGCATATGTTTATTTAGTGAGAGGGTAGCACTAGCTGTAGCAGGAGATTGCTTTGGACATTTAACTCTTTATAGCTTATGGCATAAAATTTCTCTACATACCTATTTTGAGTATAAAATACAAGGTGATTTTATGGTTTTTAAATCTTTCTAATTTGCCCGGTCCCTTGATTCCCATCTAGGGAGGCCACCATTGTGATCTCTAACAGGAAAGCTGATAATTTGAAATTATTGTTTATGTTGCTCTCTATACAGACACAATAAAAAATAATTTGTCTCTCATTTTCTTGAAGAGACAAAAATATATTTTAAAAAAATCTCACAGTAGCTGTTGAGATGTCTGCTAGCTTGATGAACTTGTGCTGAATATGGAAATGCTCTTCCAGGCCAAGGAAATCTCAAAGAAAATTATCACCTTAAAAGGTAATTTTAACATTGCAGCACATTTAAATTTCCTCAGGTATCACCAGTCTGAAGGTACAAGAGGAGAGTAACATCAACAGTAATAATTCAAATTCCACTGACTCTTGCCCCCACTGATTTACAGACAAACTTCACATTTGTTTCTGGGCAGTCCCAGGGTGTGTTTGCAGAGTGCCCGAACAGTTCTGGGAAGTTTTCCTATGGTCCCCATCAGAAGGCAGGGCTGGGACTTCCCCGGCCGTCCCGTGGTTAAGACTTCACCGTCTAGTGCAGGGGCTGCAGGTTCGATCCCTGGTCGGGGAGCTAAGATGCCACATGCCTCGTGGCCAAAAAACCAAAACAGAAAACAGAAGCAATATTGTAATAAATTCAGTAAAGGCTAAAATAAAAAAACGAAAAGAAGGCAGTGCTGCTTCTGCCCAGCCATGGGCTTTGGCACAACCTGCCCCACAAGTCAGCTGAGCCTCAGCAGCGGGTGCACGGTAGGCTGGTGCCGCGGTTCCTGCTGCACATACGGAAAACATGGTCCCTTCTGTGTAATTGCAGCTCCAGCTCTAGGTAACCAACCCACGCTCTTATTTTTATGTTAAGGCTTATTTTTATTTTAGAAAAACTTCTTTCATTAGTAATGGCATGAAATATGTGAAGATTATGTTTGGAATCAAGCACTTGAATTCACTCCTTCCTTCAGTGAATATGTATTGAACACTAGTATGTGCCAGGCAGTGTTCTACATGCTGTGGATAAATGATAAAACAAACTAAGCCCCTGCCCTCATGGAGAGTAACAATAACCAAATTAACATTGAGTTCATGATGCCAGCTCATTTCTGCAAATAAAACATCTTGATTTCCATCAAGTTTTCTGAGATTCTGATCTAAAGAATTGCTACCTTCAATAGCACAAATCATTTGAGGGGGAGAAGGGCTAGCTATGTATTTTCTCTTTTATAATTAAAGTAACTGTAAAAAGAGGAGGAGAGTTCTGAGGGTAGAGGCAGAGAGTGTTGCAATCTTGCTAGATTTCAGATTGAGTCTCTCACTCTGATTGATGCCATTTACACTTCGTGCAACTCCTTCCCTAGATCTTCGCCAGGACTTGACAATTCAGGACACTATAGACTAGTTTACTTTCTAATGCATTTTATGTCATTTGGAAGCCCTTCAGTGCCCAAATACTATATCTGGAAAGAAAAATTCTTTTGTTATGCCGAAGTATTTAGGCCTGAAGAGTACTCATGTTTGCAGCTTACTTTGAAATGTATCAAAAAATAAGATGGATGGGCTTCCCTGGTGGTGCAGTGGTTGGGATTCGGCCTGCCGATGCAGGGGACACGGGTTCGTGCCCCGGTCCGGGAAGATCCCACGTGCCGCGGAGCGGCTGTGCCCGTGAGCCATGGCCGCTGAGCCTGCGCGTCCGGAGCCTGTGCTCCTCAATGGGAGAGGCCACAACAGTGAGAGGCCCGCGTACCGAAAAAAAAAAAAAAGATGGATTAATGTATGATAGAGGGATGCATAGGTTAGGTATGTAATAAAGCAAATATAACAATGTTAACTGTAGAGTCCAGGTGACAGGTATATGTATAATTAGGTCACTGGATAGGTCATGGTATAATTCTTTCAACTTCTCTGTGTTTGAACATTTATGTAGTAAAATATTGAATGAAAATCTCTTTACTAGACTCTGAAGATTTATACTTTTTAGTTCACATTATGGAATTAAAATTTTGTGAAGATGATATTTAAATTACCTTTCAATAAAATTGTCTTCATTAATGGACATGGATTAATTTTTCTTAACAGGGATTAATTTTTAAATGTTTTTAAAAAACACTGGGGGGGGCTTCCCTGGTGGCGCAGTGGTTGAGAGTCCGCCTGCCGATGCAGGGGACACGGGTTCG
>NC_041218.1:88292673-88298783 GCF_002837175.3 Physeter macrocephalus
CCGGGAAGATCCCACATGCCGCGGAGCGGCTGGGCCCGTGAGCCATGGCCGCTGAGCCTGTGCGTCCAGAGCCTGCGCTCCGCTACGGGAGAGGCCACAACAGTGAGAGGCCCGCGTAACGGAAAAAAAACAAACAAAAAAAAACCACTGGGGGTGGAGGGAATTGGAGGAAGGTGGTCAAAATGTACAAACTTTCAGTTATAAGATAACTAAGTACTAGGGTTGTGCTGTACAACATGATGACTATAGCTGACACTGCTGTATGACATACAGGAAAGTTGTTAGGGGAGTCTCATCTAAGAGCTCTCCTAAGAGCTCTCATCTCAAGGAGAAAATTTTTTTCTTTTTATTGAATCTATGAGATGATAGATGTCACTTGAACCTATCGTGGTAATCGTTTCACAATATATGTGAATCAAGTCATCATGGTGTATGCCTTAAACTTGTACAGCAATGTATGTCAATTATTTCTCAATAAAACTGGGGAGGGGGAAGCACTTCCGTGTTTCTTTTTAGAAAGTTTATACAATGGGAATGTGAAATTGCTATATGATTTTTTTGTTTTAAAAAGGCATATCTTCCTAGAATATCTATTTTACATACTCAGGCAAGTGTTAACAAGTTTAACTATTAAATTCGCTTTTTAAAATAAAATCAGAGAGGCAACTGTTTGACAACTGCTGAAAATACTTTTTCTTAGAGGAGCTGTATTGGTCAGGGTTCAAAGCAGAGAACAAAATCCACTCTTCAGTAATTTAAGCCAAAAGGGATTTATTACATGGTCTATTACAAATGGTTGGCAGGGTTGAAAAAACAGCCTGCGGGCTAAGCTTCAGGAGTGACTCACAGATCCAGGCTATAGAACCAAGCTGTCAAGGGACTGTTGTTAAGGCCATTCTCGAAGGCCACCTGTTGAATGGGGAAGCCACCCCTACAGCCACTGGTTCCACAGCCACATGTCCTTCACTGCAATACACCCTGTCACGAAGATGCCTCATAACCTGCCCCTCCCCCACTTAGTTCACTCTACACAAGTGCCTCTAGTGGTGGAATTTATATCACATCAATAACTCTAGCTGCAAGGGAATTTGAGAAATGCATTTTTAGCCTTCTAGATACTAAAGCCCAAGAAGGCGTGTATAGAAAAGGGTGGCATTAAATGAAAGACTGTTGGAGACTTTCTGATGAACAAATCAGCCTGACAGCACTCAACTGATCAACATTACCATTGAGTGTCTACATTACTAAACACTATAGCCCTTCTGCTGGGTGTAATGAGTAAATGGCAGCACCTATGAAATCTTCTTGCCCAAAACATCAAACCTGAATCTGAGAAAGCCACCAGATCCAACTATCGAGTTTACAAGAAATAGAGGGATAGAGGCACATGTTAACACCACCACAGGGATGCAATTAGCAAAATCCAGTGTGGGAAACTTTATAGGACAAATGACACAGTTCAACAAATAAATGGCAAGGGAAAAAAAAGGGAGGGGAACTTAAAATTAAGAAATTTAAGAGGTGTATCAAGTAAATGCAGTGTGTGAATCTTGTATGGATCTTGATTCAAACAAAACAGTTGTCAAAAACATTTTATGAGACTCTCAGGGAAATTTGAACATGTATAATACTTGGAAAATTGATCATATTAAAGAATTATTGTTAATTTTTTTAGATGCGATAATGGTATTGTGGTTATGTCCACAATAGTTTCAGTCACTTAGACGGTAAGCTCTTTGCTTTTCAGTTGCTTATATATTGTTTCTTTCATAATTTATGGCTTTGTGTTTTATTTATTTATTTATTTTTTGCTGTATTGGGTCTTCGTTGCTGCATGGGGGCTTTCTCTAGTTGCAGCGAGCAGGGGCTACTCTTCGTTGCGGTGCGCGGCCTTCTTATTGTGGTGGCTTCTCTTTGTCGCGGAGCACGGGCTCTAGGCGCGCGGGCTCAGCAGTTGTGGCACACGGACTTAGTTGCTCTGCGGCACATGGGATGTTCCCGAACCAGGGCTCGAACCCATGTCTCTGCATTGGTAGGCGGATTCTTAACCACTGTACCACCAGGGAAGTCCGTGTGTTTTATACTAAAGAGAAAGTTTATTGTGCTAGGCATTTTATGTATGTTAAATAATTTAATCCTTGTAACAATCCTTTGGTAAAAGGAAATTATGGTGTTCATTAAGGGAAACACCTATTACAGCCTTTCTAGAAGTGGATAAAAACAAATATCGATTTTAAAGTACACTTAGTAGTGGGCTTCCCTGGTGGCACAATGGTTGGTGGTCCGCCTGCCGATGCAAGGGACGCGGGTTCGTGCCCCGGTCCGGGAGGATCCCACATGCCGCGGAGCAGCTGGGCCCGTGAGCCATGGCCGCTGAGCCTGCGCGTCTGGAGGCTGTGCTCCGCAGCGGGAGAGGCCACAACAGTGAGAGGCCCGCGTACCGCCAAAAATAAATAAATAAATAAATAAACAAATAAAGTACACTTAGTATGTTTAGGAAAGAACAAGGAGGCAGAGAGTCTTTCAGGGAAGGAACACCATTAGGCATCTCAGCTAATTAACGGGTAAGGCAAATTATCAGATATCTCCTTTCAAGAAAATAGATTTGTTAGATTCCATAAAGTAAACATTAGATTCAATGTTCAAAATATTTTCAAATTTTTCCCTTGTCCCTAAAACTATGAGAGAGCGTGAAACTACTCTCTCATTTTAAAGATGAGGAAAAACCCAAAACACACTCCCAGCAGGGTGAGCTAAGAGTGAGAAGCACATTGAGAGTCTTGATATTTTCAGACACAGCCAAGGGGATGACACCTGGCCCATCAGTGCGTCTAAAACTAGTTGGGCAGAATCTTGAATTTGCACTTTTCTGTTAATGGGCTTATACCATGCATTCTGAAACTTTGTTCTTGGAGGCAAAAAGACCCATAGATAAAAAAAAAAAAAAAAAGACCCTTAGATATAATAGTGGCTTGTGCCCCTTCAAAACTCAACTCTACCCAACAAAATCTTATTCCTTATTTCTCTCACTAGGGAGAATTTAAATTTAATTTAAATTATGTACGAGGAGGGCAATAATGGAAAAAAAAGTTTCAGAAACACTGCCTTAGGCCAAAAGATGTTTTATTTAGAATACAGTGATTTTTTTTTAAGCTATAGTTGATTTGCTATGTTTCAAGTATATAGCAAAATGATTCAGTCGTGTGTGTGTGTATATATATATATATATATATATTCTTTTTCAGCTTATTTTCCATTATAGGCTATTACAAGATATTGAATATAGTTCCTTGTGCTATAGTGCTATACAGTAGGTCCTTGTTTTTTATCTATTTTATATATAGTAGTGTGTATTGGTTAATCCCAAATTCCTAATTATCCCTCCCTCCACTTTCCCCCTTGGTAACCAGAAGATTGTTTTCTATGTCTGTGAGTCTATTTTTGTTTTGTAAATAAGTTCATTTGCATCCTTTTTTTAGATTCCACATATAAGTGATGTCATGTATTTGTCTTTCTCTGTCTGACTTGCTTCACTTAGAATGATTATCTCTAGGTTCATCCATGTAGCTGCAAATGACATTATTTCATTCTTTTTTATGGTTGAGTAATATTCCATTGTAGAGTACAGTGATTTTTAAATCATGTTTTCATATTGTTAGAAATGGATATCATTACATTTTTTCAACACCTTTATTAGAGTATAATTGCTTTACAATGGTGTCTTTTTTCCTGCTTTATAACAAAGTAAATCAGCTATACATATACATATATCCCCATATCTCCTCCCTCTTGCATCTCCCTCCCACCCACCCTATCCCCCCCGCTAGGTGGTCACAAAGCACAGAGCTGATCTCCCTATACTATGCGGTTGCTTCCCACTAGCTACCTATGTTACATTTGGTAGTGTATATATATATATGTCCATGCCACTCTCTCACTTCCTCCCAGCTTACCCTTCCCCCTCCCCGTGTCCACAAGTCCATTCTCTATGTCTGCGTCTTTATTCCTGTCCTGCCCCTAGGTTCTTCAGAACCATTTTCTTTTTCATTTCTTTTCATGGCTGAGTAATATTCCATTGTATATATGTGCCACACCTTCTTTATCCATTCATCTGTCGATGGACACTTAGGTTGCTTCCATGTACTAACTATTGTAAATAGAGCTGCGGTGAACACTGTGGTACATGACTCTTTTTGAATTACGGTTTTCTCAGCGTATATGCCCAGTAGTGGGATTGCTGGGTCATATGGTGGTTCTATTTTTACTTTTTTAAGGAACCTCCATACTACAGTATGGTACTGGCACAAAAACAGAAATACAGATCAATGGAACAGGATAGAAATCCCAGAGATAAACCCACACACATATGGTCACCTTATCTTTGATAAAGGAGGGAAGGATATACAGTGGAGAAAAGATAGCCTCTTCAATAAGTGGTTCTGGGAAAACTGGACAGCTACATGTAAAAGTAGGAAATTAGAACACTCCCTAACCCCACACACAAGAATAAACTCAAAATGGGTTAAAGACCTAAATGTAAGGCCAGACACTATCACACTCTTAGAGGAAAACATAGGCAGAACACTCTATGACATAAATCACAGCAAGATCCTTTTTGACCCATCTCCTAGAGAAATGGAAATAAAAACAAAAATAAACAAATGGGACCTAATGAAACTTAAAAGCTTTTGCACAGCAAAGGAAAAGCTTTTAAGTTTCATTAGGTCCCATTTGTTTATTTTTGTTTTTATTTCCATTTCTCTAGGAGGTGGGTCAAAAAGGATCTTGCTGTGATTTATGTCATAGAGTGTTCTGCCTATGTTTTCCTCTAAGTTTTATAGTATCTGGCCTTACATTTAGTTCTTTAATCCATTTTAAGTTTATTTTTGTATATGGTGTTAGGAAGTGTTCTAATTCCATTCTTTTACATGTAGCTGTCCAGTTTTCCCAGCACCACTTATTGAAGAGGCTGTCTTTTCTCTATTGTATATTCTTGCCTCCTTTATCAAAAATAAGGTGACCATATGTGTGTGGGTTTATCTCTGGGCTTTCTGTCCTGTTCCATTGATCTATATTTCTGTTTTTGTGCCAGTACCATACTGTCTTGATTACTGTAGCTTTGTAGTATAGTGTGAAATCCAGGAGTCTGATACCTCCAGCTCCGTTTTTTTTCCTCAAGATTGCCTTGGCTATTCGGGGTCTTTCGTAGCATCTTGAGGATTCTCTATGTATAGCATCATGTCATCTGCAAACAGTGACAGCTCTACTTCTTCTTTTCCAATTTGGATTCCTTTTATTTCTTTTTCTTCTCTGATTGCTGTGGCTAAAACTTCCAAAACAATGTTGAATAGTAGTGGTTAGAGTGGACAACCTTGTCTTGTTCCTGATCTTGGTGGAAATAGTTTCAGTTTTTCACCATTGAGAACTATGTTGGCTGTGGGTTTGTCATATATGGCCTTTATTATGTTGAGGTATGTTCCCTCTATGCCTACTTTCCGGAAGGTTTTTAATCATAAATGGGTGTTGAATTTTGTCGAAAGCTTTTTCTGCATCTATTGAGATGATCATATGGTTTTTCTCCTCAATTTGTTAATATGGTTTATCACATTGATTGATTTGCATATATTGAAGAATCGTTGCATTCCTAGGATAAACCCCACTTGATCATGGTGTACGATCCTTTTAATGTGCGGTTGGATTCTGTTTGCTAGTATTTTGTTGAGGATTTTTGCATCTATGTTCATCAGTGATATTGGCCTGTAGTTTTCTTTCTTTGTGACACCTTTGTCTGGTTTTGGTATCACGGTGATGGTGGCCTCGTAGAATTAGTTTGGGAGTGTTCCTCCCTCTGCTATATTTTGGAAGAGTTTGAGAAGGATAGGTGTTAGCTCCACTCTGAATGTTTGATGGAATTCACCTGTGAAGCCATCTGGTCCTGGGCTTTTGTTTGTTGTTAGATTTTTAATCACAGTCTCAATTTCAGTGCTTCTGATTGGTCTGTGTATATTTTCTATTTCTTCCTGGTTCAGTCTCGGAAGGTTGTGCTTTTCTAAGAATTTGTCCATTTCTTCCAGGTTGTCCATTTTATTAGCATATAGTTGCTTGTAGTA